>NC_088394.1:50227500-50522500 GCF_037993035.2 Macaca fascicularis
AAGTTCTGGTGGGTGGGAGGGTATAGACACACACAGAGCAAAAGAGGTTTTCCTTAACAGATCTATTGAGTTGGGGTAACCTGTGAAATGTTATTCATCTCTGCATTCAGAGGGCCCAGCCCACTGCCTCTTTCTCCTTCCTGAGACTAGAAGCAGAGGACATTTGAACCCCAGGAGATGTCAGATATGGATGGAGGGATTCCAAACCACCCAAATAATCACAGGGAGAAAAGCTGCCTGCTGACTAGAAACACCCTCCTTGAATTGTCAGGCGAGGGAAAAAGGTTTATTGTGTTCAGCCACTGAAATTGTCGGGACTATTTGTTACAGCATCTGGCATTACTCTAACTAATAAAGTGCTCTTTGCATATCATCTCACTGAAGTTTCTCAAAAATCATATGAAAGGGAGATTTGAATCATCCCAGTTTTACTTACAAGGAAGCTGAGTCTCAGAGAAGTTAAGTGGCTTGTCCAAGGTCACACAGCTAGTAAATTCAAGAGCCTGAACTCTAACCTGGAGAAGTCTATCCTCAAAGCCCACGCTTTGGGCCACTCTCTGTTAACAAAGGGCTCCACTGGCTCTGATTCTGCTCGATATATCACCCAGCCCTGCTGTCCAGTCCAGGCAGTGGAATCCGGGAAGAAGAAGGAGGCAGCCCTGTCCTGGGAATTGTATTAATGGGATGAGACAGGATTTCCCCAGGGCAGGGACCTGAAAGCCAGAGGCCAGGCAGAAAAGGGCAGTCATCCTGGCTTACAGAGCCACCTTTTCCAGGGGTTTGGAGACTGCTGTCTGCAGACCTGGGCAGAGTCACACACCCCAGATCCCAAACTCTTCCTTTACAGGCTGTGGGAGAGAGATGGCAGGCAAGCTCTGAGCAGGAGGACTCCCAAGGTACCTTCTCAGTTCCTGCTCCCTTGAAAATGTTTTCCTTTGCAGGCCGGAGAGGTACCTCTCTCTTTGTAGCCAACATGTCCAAGGCTGACAGGCTAAAACTGCTTGCTTGCTTTTAAGTGTCAGGAGATGTAAATAGTTTTAGTCTTCAGTGGTTTCTGATTGAATATCCTTTTGAAGTAATGATAGCTATAATTTAAAGCAACAGTTACCATATTTTCCTTGCTGGCTGGCCTTCTTTGAAGCACTAAGTATAAATCTGCTTAAAATCTTAAAATAGCTGTAGCTCTGTCTCAATATTCTACCAGGAGCCAGAGAGATTCGGCCTCTAATTGCCATCATCTGTAACTAATATCAGCAGCACAGCGGGCTTGTGACAAGGTGGCTGGGAGAATTGCTCTGACATGGACAGGAAGGTGGAGGCAGAGACATGGTCTCCCTTTGGGGATCTTGGCTTTGGTTGGAGTTCGGAAGAAACCCGTTCTGAAATTAGGACCAAATGGGCTCTGGCCGTTGGAGATTTTTCAGGAAGATTTTTTCCACCCCCAGCCCCCTGCCCTTCTGGGAGCCTGGGATGGAAATGAGGGGGCCTCCTTGCAAAATCAAACTCAGAAAGCTCAAGGATTGGTGATGACCTGATTCTAGCCAACAGGATTCTCAGGGACCACATTTACGCCTCAGATAAAGCATTTTGAGAAAGAACGAGGGCTGTGGAGATTCCTGTGCAGATGATCACCAACAGGAAATAATGCACAACCATTTCTGCTGCACATTGGCAAATGCATTTGAAATTCGGTTTAAATTTTGAATGGGTTGCCTTTTCATTCATTTAAAAATATTAATTCACTTGACAAATACTTATTGCATCTCTGTGTGCCAGGCATTGCACAAAACAGTCAGCAATCCTGTTTATGATAAGCACGATATAGATGAGATGGAGGATGGCAAATGCCAGGGAGTAAAATCATACTGGGAAGTAGCAGGAAGTACTGAGGTTCGGTTTTAATCAGGCTTGTCGTTGAGAAGGTGGCATTAAAGTGTGGCATTAAATGGCGTTTATACAATCCCACTTTTGTATAAACTTTTAATTATGTAGTAATATGTATATATTTAGGCATTCTAAACAATTCTAGTGGGAAACATTCAGAACAGCTGACAATGTTTATCTTCGAGTACCAGGACTATTTGTGATTTTAATGTTTTCTTATGTGTGTATGCATTTTCTAGATGTCTTATGATAAAGGTGTATGCATCTCAGAACGAAATGGTAATAGGACTTGGTGGTTCCTCAGTAAGTTAAACATAGAATTACCATATGATCCAGCAATTCCACTCCTGGATATATCCAAAGAGAATTGAAAATAGATGTGCAAACAAAAACATGTACATAAATGTCCATAGCAGCGCTGCTCGTATAGCCAAAAGCTAGAAACAATAAAAATGTCCGCCAATGAATGAATCAATGATTTGTGGTATATTCATACAATGAAATATTATTTAGCCATAAAAAGGAATGGAGTCCTGATCATGCTACAACACAGAAGAATCTTGGAAATATTAGGCTAAGTGAAAGAAAGTAGACACAAAAGGTTACATATTGTGTGATTCCATTTCTACAAAATGTCCAGAATAGGCAAGTCCATAGAGACAAGAAGCAGATGAACAGTTGCCTAGGCTGAGGGTGGGAGCTAGGGGAGGGGGGAATGGGGTATGGGATTTCCTTTAGGGGTGATGAAAATATTCTGGAACTCAGGTAATGGTGGTGGCTGTATGACATCGTGAATGTGAATGTAGATGTCACTGAATGATAGACTTGAATGAGAGAGAATGGTTATGATGGCACATTTTCTGTTATATATATTTTATTACAATAAAGAAGTGGTCGTTGGAGGAGTTACTGAGAAGACTTAGTGACTGTAGATGGCAGGTAACAGTTGCCTGGGAGGTCTTTGCTGAGTAACCAAGTGTCAGGTGCATGGAGACTTGGCAGAGACCCCGTTAGAAACATTCATGACTCCATTGAACCAGTATTTACCAACCACTTCCTTGATGCCATGCAGGGAGGCCACAGCTGTGGGCACCCATAGGCCTGCTCTGCTGTGATTCCAGTGGGGAGCTCTCCTGGGGACCAAGAAGGCACCCCATGTGGACAGAGATGTGGAGTGGGAGTGAAGCTATGTGGGGCTGAGCTGTGGACACAGCAGCTTCCACCCTAGCCCTGACATGCTTCTCTCAGCTGAGAACACGTGTCTTAGAAGAGAGTCCAGACAGACACACTGGGAGACCACACCAAGTGTATGATGGGAGCCAGTGGGAAGACAGCTGGGTGGCTGTGGAGCCCATTACAGGCATGGGTCTCCAACCTCCTGACCACACGATCGTGGCCTGTTAGGAACTGGGCCACACAGCAGGAATGAGCAGTGGGTAAGAGAGCAAAGCTTCCTATTGTGAACTGTGCATGCGAGGGATCTATGTTACGTGCTCTTTATGAGAATCTAATGCCTGATGATCTGTCACTGTCTCCCATCACACCCAGATGGGACTGTCTAGTTGCAGGAAAACAAGCTCAGGGCTCCCGCTGATTCTACATTATGGTGAGTTGTATAATTATTTCATTACATATTACAATGTAATCATAATAGAAATAAAGTACACAATAAAGGTAATGCACTTGAATCTTCCTGAAACCATCCCCCCACCCCAGTCTCTAGAAAAATTATCTTCCATAAAACTGGTCCCTGGTGTCAAAAAGGGTGGGGACCACAGCATTAAGGGATTAATGTTTTCCCCAGGTGGGATTTGTAGGGAGGGCAATCTGGACATAAGTAATTGAGAAAGAGCCCATGTCCCTAAAACCAGGGCAATCCAGTCTTCCTTAGAAGACATTTCCAGGCTTTTTAGCATGGTGGCAATCAGGATGTGTTTTTACATGCAGAGGGAAGGGAGAAGATGGGCCATTTCCTCTCCCCCAGTGCATGTGGCCAAGCCCTCTTTTGATATCTGCCTCCTTGCTCTCACCTCCGCAAGAGCCCAGACACCAGCCCCTGTGACTCTGCCTCCTCTGTGCACCCTAGGACTTCGCCTGTGCTCCTGGCCCACGAGAGCTTTCTGGGTCCTACTTATTTCATACTGAGTGGGGCCAAGATACAATAGAGCGAGGCCCCAGGCAAGCTGAGAGCCCTTGGCCCATTCCCATGCTGTCAGGACTCCTAGAAGGCCATGGCGCAGAATTCATTTATGCAGGGGCAAAGCACTCAGCTCCAATGAGAAAAGACAAAGGTTTGCTCCCATCTGGGTTCCACAGATGTGGGCAGGTGCTGGACTCAGTGGGGGTCTGAAGCCCACTCTGGCCCCAAGAGAAGTCTCCCTATCTCGGGACGTAGCTGGATAAAGCTGTCCCACCACACCAGGGGTGCTCGGGTGTTGGCCTGTCCCCAGCCAGTGCCTCTCCACACTGCCTTCTGTGTACGTGCTCTGTGCCCCAGCCAAACCCAGCTCCACACTGTCCTGGAACAGCCCCTGCCCTTTCCTAGCCCCTGGACCTTGTACTTCCCGTTCCCTCCTCCTAGCATGCCCTCCCCCGAAGTGCCACCTGTTGAAATCCTAGCTGCTTCTCGTCTCATCTCAAATTCCACCTCCCCGTGCGCTCCTCCTCCCTCCCAGTGTGCTCTTGCCCCTGCGCCCCATCCAGCGCACCTCTTACGGATGCCCCAGCACTCTGCCAAGTACAGACTTCATTTATGCTATTCTTGGGCCATAAACAAATCCCACAGAGCCCTGTGGGTTAGAGCATAGCTTTAAAGTTGGATGGCCTAGGGTTTAAGTCTGGACCTCAACTTAGGCAAATCAAATCACTTTACTCCTCTGCACCCCAGTTTTCCCATCTGTAAAATGCTGATGATGATAATCACGATACCAGCCTACAACACAGGTTTCTTCTAAGGAGTAAATGAGATGATGTGTGCAGAGTGGAGCCAGGACTAGGGTGAGGCAAGCGAGGTGCCCACACTGCAAAATATAAGGATGCCCTCCATGAAAGCACCACCTGAAGGCGCTTGGCCACCTGAGGGCACATGAGGATGCCCTCCCCCAAAAGCATCCTGGGGATGCGAGAGTGCAGAGCGCCTTCTGAAATTTTGCATCTCAGGTGCCTCACCTGATGTGTTTGGGCAGCAATTTCATGACAGTGTTGATGGCTAGAGATGGAGAATGTTGCCATATTCCACCGCAGTGCCATATTGCACGGCAGAGGCAGCAGGTATGAGCAGGACTATTAGAAGGCCATGGTGCAGAATGCATTTATGCAGGAACCAAGCGTTCAGCTTCTGGCACCGTATTTCCAACCTCAAATCCTCCTGCCACCGCTCATGATATATGTGACCTTGGGCAAGTCACGTGGCCTCTCACTGCCTCAGTTTCTTGATCTTCAAAATGGGAATAATATTATTAGAATTAGAATTAAGCAAGTGCCTGGACTGGAGCCCATGAGTGACAGAAGCACATATGTGCATTGAGAAATCTTTCTATTTGCAGGGAGTAGGATGAATTATAGAGAAATAAAGGCAGGAGGGTGCCTGGGGGCAAGAGGCTGGGTTAGTCATAGGGAGAAGGAACAGGGTGGGAAGTGTTGAAAGACATAACGGAGATAAGATCTAATGAACTTGGCAATTGATTAGATGGAGAGGCCAAGGCAGTGCAGGGATGTGGTGGGGTGGGGGCCGGGAGGGGTGAGTAGGGGATTAATAAGCAGGGGAGGGAAGAACCTAGGGAAAAAATGGTGATGTTATCAGAGAGCCACATTCTGTAATGAAATTGGGCTAGGTAATGTTGAGTTTGACGGACCGTGGGAATTGAGGCTGAAATCCTGGAAATAGGAGGGTGTGACTCTAGTTAAAGGTAATTGGTGTAAACTTGCCTGTCACCTTTAAAATAGGTTTCTGATTTGTACATCCTGAGGTCTTGGAACTGGTTATTAAAATGCAACCTCATATTTTGCACAGCTGCCTAATCCTAAAGATGAGGTAAAGAATTGTGGTTTCCTCTCTTACAAGTAAAGGCAGTGCTTCCCAAAATACATTCTACAATTGGGTGTTCTAGGAAAAGAAGATTTTGTGGCCAAATAAGTTTGGGAAGCATTCAGTGAAACACAAGTAAATATGTTGCTTTAATGCAGGACTTATCAGGGCCATGAATACGCTAATGTATTTTGTGCACTCGGGAGGAGCCTGGCATGTAATATTTCTCAAACTTTCCTTCTGGAAGAACTATTTATTCATGTGTCAAGGTACTCATTCCTGAAAGCTAAGCTGTCTGGATTTAGGGTGGGGTGTGGGGGAGGGCTCCAGGTCTTCAGATCTTGGAGCGGAGTTTCACGGACATGAATGTGCATGTCTTAAGGTGGAGTCTAAGGCCCTGGGTTTCTAAGTTTCCAGGTGATGTGGATGACGCTGGTGCACAGATCACACTTTGAGAAGGACAGTCTTAGAGCACTGATTTCCTCAATTGGCCAATGACTGCTCAGGCCAGAGTGGGAAGATACAGCCCATTATTAGTGGCGTCCCATCCCTCTTATTCCATTCCCAAGACTTGAATCTTAGTTACTTACAGGTCACAATTGCCTTCCTTTATGGAGCATGGGGGAGTCGGGGAGCAAGGGAAATCCAATAAGGTTCCAGCTGGGCGCAGTGGCTTGTGCCTGTAATCCCAGCACATTGGGAGCCTAAGGCAGGCGGATTACCTGAGGTCAGGAGTTTGAGACCAGTCTGGCCAACAAAGTGAAACCCTGTTTACTAAAAATACAAAAATTAGCCAGGCATGGTGGTGGGTGCCTGTAACCCCAGCTACTTGGGAGGCAGAGGCAGGAAAATTGCTTGAACCCAGGAGGCAGAGGTTGCACTGAACCGAGACTGTGCCATTGCACTCCAGGCTAGGAGACAAGAGTGAGACTCTGTCTCAAAAAAAAAAAAAAAAAAAAAATTCCAAAGGGGAGGGAGAAGACAGACCCAGGCAATGAACTAACCAAATATTTTGTTTATATTTTATTTTATTTTATTTTATTTTATTTTGAGACAGGGTCTCACTCTGTCTGTCACTCAGGCTGGAGTGAAGTGTCACCATCATAGCTCACCACAGCTTTGACCTCCCAGGCTCAAGTAATCCTCCTGCCTCAGCCTCCTGAGTAGCTGGGACTACAGGCATATGCCACCATGCCAGGCTAATTTTTTAAAAAAATTGTTTATTGTAAAGACGGAGTCTTGCTATGTTTCCCAGGCTAATCTTGAACTCCTGGGCTCAAGGGATCCTCCTGCCTCAGCCTCCCAAAATGCTGGGATTATAGGCGTGAGGCATTGTGTTGGTCTCAACGGACCAAATCTGAATGAGCAGCCTCTGAAATGGCATGCTGACTGCCCACCTGTCTGTAGATGGATTCATGGTTGTGGGCAGATGTGAGTGTGGCACCAGGCTGACATCAAGCTCAATTCTAGAAATGATGCAAAGGTTCTGCCTAGGGGGAGGGGTGAGCGTGTGTATGTCTGTGTGTGTAAAACTTCTTTCAAAATGCAAAAATCATCTTAATTAGATTTAACAGCCCTCCCATCCCTTACTTAGAATGGAATGTGGGGCCCAGGCTCTGCTTTCTTCCAACATGGGGAAGCGGGGCAATGAAAATAAACTTTGCTTTTACTGTGGCTGAGAAGCAAAGGGGGAAATCTGCATCTCAACCAGTGGATGCTGTGTGCCAGCAGCTGTCTTTGCACATGATTGGGTCTTTTGTAGGATGAAGGCTTCTGGGGACTTGTGGAAGACCCACACCAGAGGACACCCTCCCATCCAAGCTGCACTTTTGAGCTTTTGAAAGACCTTCTGCCAAAGGACCTGACCTTTTTTTTTTTTTTTTTGAGACACAGTCTCACTCTATTGCCTAGGGTGGACAGTGCAAGGCAGTGGTGTAATCATAGCTCACTGTACCCTCGAACTCCTGGCCTCAAGCAGTCCTCCTGCCATGGCATCTCAAAGTGCTAGGATTGCAGGTATGAGCCACAACCTCTGGCCCATACCCAACTTTTTAAGACTATAGATTTGGTGTCAGACAGCACTATGTTTGGATCCTAAATCTGCTATTTGCTGACTCTATGACCTTGGGCAAGCCTCATAACCTCTCTGAATCTCATCTACAGCAAAATGGGGATGATAATAGCTGCTTCCCACACCCGTGGCATGGTTGTAAGGGTGAGATGAGAGAATGCATATAAAGTATAGGAACATAGTAGGTGTTCAATTAATGGCAGGTTTTTTTTTGTTTATTTGTTTTCTTTGTTTTTTGTTTTGTTTTGTTTTTTGTTTTTTTTGGTCTTATCCAAGAATTTAATGAGTAAGAACTAAGGTGCTTACTCAGACACATTTGTTTTGTCAACCTGAGCACTTTCTGGTACTTCAAACATCCAGAGCAGAGCTTTTATGGGTGTCTCAGAACACCCTGAGGGGAAAGGGAGGGCAATTTCCAGAGACTGAGATGTGTCCAGGGCTGCACAGCCAGTGGTCACTGGGACAATACTAAATTATACGTTGACATCCCGGGAGTCCTGAGTGTAAGGAAAGTGATTCCTTAATGAACAGCCCCTTGGGGACAAAACTCCTTTAGATCCAGCATGTTAGGGCATGAAAAAGGGAAACTTTCCATATCTTGACGTGTGGTGGCCTCTTGTGGGCCCCTGGGCCTGTCATGCTGTCTGGCTCTACCTGACAAACGGTTAGGAGGGTCAACCCTAAGAAGTGTGGAAAATCCCTTACCTGTGGTTTTCTACCCTTTCTCCCTGGGGGGCTGTAGCTCGGCATCTCCCAAGAAGGTGTTTGCCCTCCTCCTTTCTGTAAACCTCCGTCCAAGTGGGAGAAGGGTCTGGTAACCAGACGTGAACACGTAGGGAAGGACTGACTGAGAACTTTCATACTAAATGATATGATAGTAACTATTTTTTAAAAAATTGAGGCAGGATCTTGCTCTGTTGCCCAGGCTGGAGTGCAGTGGCATGATCATGGCTCACAGCAGCCTCAACCTCCTGGGCTCAAGCAATCCTCTCACCTCAGCCTCCTGAGTAGCTGGGATTACAGACGTGCACCACCATGCCTGGTTAATTTTTTTTTTATTATGTGTAGAGATGAGGTCTTGCTGTATTGCCCAGGCTGAGCTTGAGCTCCTGGGGTCAAGCGATCCTCCAGTCTCAGCCTCCCAAAGTGCTGGGATTATGGGTGTGAGCCACCACACCCAGCCATGGCAGTAACTATTAATGATTAATAACCGCCTTGTTGAATCTTTAATCTATCCTTCAATTCTCCCCACAGCTCCATGCTAGAAAGCAGAGTGTGGATGAGAAAGTTGAGGCCCCAGAGGAACGAAGTGACTTTATGGTTGTCACTCATAAAGCTGGGGTGTGAACTCAGCTCCATCACACTCTAGTACTTTTCACTGAGCCACTGTGAGAGTCCCCTTTTCTTTGTTCTGGAGCAGAAATCCAACAGCTCAGTCCCCACTCCTCCTACCCAACTGAACTTCATCCCTCTGCAGGCTCCGCTCCCAAACTCACACATAAGCGCTTTGCCTTTACTGGCACTCCTGACAGCATCTTTTAGTATGTAACGCCATTTTGTATGACAGTCCCTATTCCCTCTGGGATTAACCTGGGCACTTTTTAAAGTCTCTTGATACATTTGCTTCTCTTGGTGACATTGAGTACATTGTTACTTTCACCTCTGGTGAAAGATAGTGGCATCTGGCTTTTGGGTTTACCTCCTTTGCTTGTTGAAGGATCATTGATAGGGTTTGGCTGTGTCCTTACCCAAATCTCATCTTGAATTGTAGCTTCCACAATTCTCATGTGTCATGGGAGGGACCCAGTGGGTGGTCATTAAATCATGGGGGTGGGTCTTTCCCACGCCGTTCTCGTGATACTGAATAAGTCTCACGAGATCTGATGCTTTTATAAAGAGGATTTTCCCTGCACAAGGTCACATCTCTTGTCTGCCTCCATGTGAGAGGTGCCTTTCACTTTCCACTATGATTGTGAGGCCTCCCCAGCCACATGGAACAGTGAGTCCATTAAACCTCTTTCTTTTGTAAATTGCCCAGTCTCGGGTATGTCTTTAGCAGCGGCATGAAAACGGGTTAATACAATCATTGTATTTTCCCTTCTCGTGAAAACACCTGTCGCTCCTGGTGGTTCATATAACAGGGTGGCCCCAGTGAATGCATTCTCCTGGACATTCCCGTGGAGCCGGTGGCCATCACTCCCACTGGTCCCCAAGCAGGGAGGGCCCTAGACTGGTTCAGAACTATGAGAATGCACCTCAAATTATCCCAAAGTACTCGGGGGAGAGAAGTGACTTTTTAGGACACCCTCATAAACAAAATGTGTACTGGTTGTATAGCAATGATAGAAGGAGTGAAAATTTAATTGTAGTAACATGTGGTAGGGATTGCTAGTTACCCAACCAATACACAATTTCTCCCTCCTCCTCAACTAAAGAATCCTAATCGTGGCTCACACCTGCAATCCCAGCACTTTGTGAGGCCGAGGTGGGCAGATCAGATCAAAAGACGGAGACCACCCTGGCCAACATGGTGAAACCTCATCTCTACTAAAAATACAAGAATTAGCTGCGCATGGTGGAATGCGCCTGTAGTCCCAGCTACTTGGGAGGCTGAGGCAGGAGACTTGCTTGAACCCGGGAGGTGGAGGTTGCAGTGAGCCGAGATCGCGTCACTGCACTCCAGCCTGGTGACAGAGTGAGACTTCGTTTAAAAATAAATAAATAAATAAATAAATAAATAAATAAATAAATAAATAAAATACTGAAGGTAGTGGTGTGACCAGCTGCAAGACTATTTCCCCAACCTCCCTGAAGCTATGTGACTGAACTCTAGAAGATAAGATGTAAGTGAAAGTTGTTGGGAGACACTTTCAGAATGTCTCCATAAAAAAGTGACAGCTGAAGAAAGCCCTTTTTGATCTTACATCCTTTTCCTTCCTGGAGCATGAATGTGATGGTGGGAGTATCAGCAGCCATTTAGAACATGAGGTAATTAAGTATGGAAATAACGTACTAAGAATGGAAGAACAGAATGACAGAAGGAGTCAGGTTCCCTCATGAGCCACAGTGACAACCTGGACTTCTTGCTTCTGGATCTTTTTTTGTGTGGCTAGCAATAACCTATTATATATTTCTGTTATTTTGAGTTTTCTATTACATAAAGTTGGATCTAATCCTTACTGATATATAACATGTAAAAGTAGCTAACATTCCCATAATGTGAAAATATGTATGCACAAGGTATTAATTGCTACATTGTTTGTAATTGCAAAACAGTGGACACAATCTAAACACCGGAGACAATCTAAACACCCACACACATGAGGTTAGTTAGGTGATTACAGTGTATTCACCCAATGGAGTTCTATGCGGCTGTAAAAAAGAATAAGAATGATATCTATGGACATATGTGGGATGACTCCAGGGCATACTGTTAAGGTAGGGTGCTACCTTTTGTGTAAGAAGGGAGGGGAAATAAGAAAATATTTCCCCCTTTGTGCAAGGAAAAAAAAAAAAAAAAGAACCAGCAGAACTAGAAAGATATGACAGAAATAATGAGATTGGTTAGTTACGGGGGTAGGTGGTAATGAGGCCGAAAGCAGAGAAGGAATGAAAAAGAAACGACACTACCCTGAGTATATCTTTTCATATAGTTCTGACTCTTGGAACCCTGTTAAGATTTCATGTATTCAAAACGAAAGAAAAAGAGACAGAGAAAGGAGGAAGGAAGGAAGCAGGAAGGAAGGAAAGAATGAAGGAAGGAAGGGAAGGAAAAAAGGAAGGAAAAGACAACAAGGAGGAACAAAAAAAATCTTAAAATGAGATGTAAGTAGAAACAAATGAAGTCAACTGTATTTCAAATGAAACACGCAACCACATTGAAAGGAAGGTGGAGGTGGGAGAGGGGCTGAACCAGTGACTGGAGCACAGTGCTTGGAATAAGGACTAAAGAACTCTGAGTTTTGTTTGTTTGTTTGTTTGTTTTGGTTTTGGTTTTGGTTTTGAGACAGGGTCTCCCTCTGTCACCCAGGATGGAAGGCAGTGGCGCAATCACCGCGTACTGCAGCCTCAACTTCCTGGGCTCGAGTCATCTTCCCACCTCAGCTTCCCAAGTACCTGGGACTACAGGCACATGCCACCACACCCAGCTAATTTTCAAAATCTTTTGTAGCGATGGGATCTCGCCATGCTGCTCTGGCAGGTCTCAAATTCCTGGGACTAATCAGTCTTAAATGCTAGATGGGAGGTTTCTTTTTTGCAGATGAATAAATGATGAATTCTGAAAATACTGATTGTATTCTGGGATTAGGCAAAAAGTAAATATATTGTGCGTAGTGGGAGCCAGGTTTCTCACTGATGGGAAGAGAATTACCAGTATGGGAAGCAGAAAGATCTAATGAGCTCTGCAGTGTTGAATAGGAATTGCAGGTACCAGTGGTTTTTAATGTGTATGTGTGCATATATATATATACACACAGAGAGAGAGAGCATGTATGTATACCTGTGTATACATGTACTTGTATATATGCATATGTCTCTATTTGTAATGCTTGTGTATGTTTATGTACTTGTATATATCTGTATCTGTCTATCATTTGAGAGGGAAAGATGAGATGGGGCATCTGGGTGAAAGGCTTGTAGACATTCTTTTATTTAAAAATTATTATACTTTAAGTTCTGGGTTACATGGGCAGAACATGCAGTTTTGTTACATAGGTATACACGTGCCATGGTGGTTTGCTGCACCGATCAACCTGTCACCTACATTAGGTATTTTTCCAAATGTTATCCCTCCCCTAGCCCCCCACCCCCTGACAGGCCCCAGTGTGTGATGTTCCCCTCCCTGTGTCCATGTGTTCTCATTGTTCAACTCCCACTACGAGTGAGAACAAGCGGTATTTGGTTTTCTGATCTTGTGATAGTTTGCTGAGAATGATGGTTTCCAGCTTCATCCATGTCCCTGCAAAGGACATGAACTCATGCTTTTTTATGACTGCATAGTATTTCTTGGTGTATATATGCCATATTTTCTTAATCCAGTCTATCATTGATGGGCATTTGGGTTGGTTCCAAGTGTTTGCTATTGTGAATAGTACTGCAGTAAACCTACATGTGGATGTATCTTTATCATAGAATGATTTATAATCCTTTGGGTATATGCCCAGTAATGGGATTGCTGGGTCAAATGGTATTTCTAGTTCTAGATCCTTTAGGAATCGCCACACTATCTTCCACAATGGTTGAACTAATTTACACTCCAGCTAACAGTGTAAAAGTGTTCCTATTTTTCCACAACTTCTCCAGCATCTGTTGTTTCCTGACTTTTTAATGATCACCATTCTAATTGGCATGAGATGGTATCTCATTGTGCTTTTGATTCGCATTTCTCTAATGACCAGTGATGATGAGCATTTTTTCATATTTCTATTGGCTGCATAAATGTCTTCTTTTGAGAAGTGTCTGTTCAGATCCTTTGCCCATTTTTTTTTGATGGGGTTGTTTGTGTCCTGAATGGTATTGCCCAGGTTTTCTTCTAGGATTTGTATGGTCCTAGGTCTTACGTTTAAGTCTTTGATCCATCTTGAGTTGATTTTTGTATAAGGTATAAGGAAGGGATCCCGTTTCAGTTTTCTGCATATGGCTAGCTTGTTTTCCCAACACCGTTTATTAAATAGGGAATCTTTTCCTCGTTGCTTGTGTGTGTCAGGTTTGTCAAAGATCAGATGGTTGTAGATGTGTGGTGTTATTTCTGAGGCCTCTGTTCTGTTCCATTGGTCTATATATCTGTTTTGCTACCAGTACCATGCTGTTTTGGTTACTGTAGCCTTGTAGTATAGATTGAAGTCAGGTAGCATGATGCCTCCAGCTTTGTTCTTCTTGCCCAGGATTGTCTTGGCTATGTGGGCTCTTTTTTGGTTCCATATGAACTTTAAAGTAGTTTTTTCCAATTCAGTGGTAGTTTGATGGGGATAGCATTGAATCTATAAATTACTTTGGGTAGTATGGCCATTTTCACGATATTGATTCTTCCTATCCATGAGCATAGAACGTTTTTCCATTTGTTTGTGTCCTCTCTTATTTCCTTGAGCAGTGGTTTGCAGTACTCCCTGAAGAGGTCCTTCACATCCCTTGTAAGCTGGATTCCTAGGTATTTTACTCTCTTAGTAGCAATTGTGAATGGGAGTTCACTCATGATTTGGTTCTCTGTTTGTCTGTTATTGGTGTATAGGAATGCTTGTGATTTTTGCACATTGATTTTGCATCCTGAGACTTTGCTGAAGTTGCTGATCAGCTTAAAGAGATTTTGGGCTGAGATGATGGGGTTTTCTAAATATACAATCATGTCACCTGCAAACAGAGACTATTTGACTTCCTCTCTTCCTATGCGAATACGCTTTATTGCTTTCTCTTGCCTGATTGCCCTGGCCAGAACTTCCACTACTATGTTGAATAGGAGTGGTGAGAGAGGATATCCTTGTCTTATGCCAGTTTTCAAAGGGAATGCTTCTAGTTTTTGCCCATTCAGCATGATATTGGCTGTGGGTTTGTCATAAATAGCTCTTATTATTTTGAGATATGTTCCATTGATACCTAGTTTATTGAGAGTTTTTAGCATGAAGGGGTGTTGAATTTTATCGAAGGCCTTTTCTGCATCTATTGAGATAATCATGTGGTTCTTGTCATTGGTTCTGTTTATGTGATGGATTGTGTTTATTGATTGGCGTATGTTGAACCAGCCTTGCATCCCAGGGATGAAGCTGACTTGATCATGGTGGATAAGCTTTTTGATGTGCTGCTGGATTCAGTTTGCAGGTGTTTTATTGAAGATTTTGGTATTGATGTTCATCAGGGATATTGGCCTGAAATTTCCTTTTATTGTTGTGTTTCTGCCAAGTTTTGGTATCAGGGTGGCCCTGGCTTCATAAAATGAATTAGAGAGGATTCCTTCTTTCTCTATTGCTTTGGGTAGTTTCAGAAGGAATAGTACCAGCTCCTCTTGTACCTCTGGTAGAATTTGGCTGTGAATCTGTCTGGTCCTGGACATTTTTTGGTTGGTAGGCTGTTAATTACTGCCTCAATTTCAGAACTTGTTATTGGTTTATTCAGGGATTCAGCTTCTTCCTGGCTTAGACTTGGGAGGATGTATGTGTACAGGAATTTATCCATTTTTTCTATATTTTCTAGTTTATTTGCACAGAGGTGTTTGTAGTATTCTCTGATGGTAGTTTGTTTTTCTGTGGGGTCAGTGGTGATATCCCCTATATCTTTTTTTATTGCATCTATTTGATTCTTCTCTCTTTTCTTCTTTATTGGTCTGGCTAGAAGTCTATCTATTTTGTTTATTTTTTTCAAAAAAACAGCTCCTGGATTCATGAATTTTTTGAAGGGTTTGTTGTGTCTCCATCTCCTTCAGTTCTGCTCTGATCTTAGTTATTTCATGTGTTCTGCTAGCTTTTGAATTTGTTTGCTGTTGCTTCTCTAGTTCTTTCATTTTTGATGTTAGGGTGTCAATTTTAGATCTTTCCTGCTTTCTTTTGTGGGCATTTAATGCTATAAATTTCCCTCTATACACTGCTTTAAATGTGTCCCAGAGATTCTGGTACATTGTGTCTTTGTTCTCATTGCTTTCAAAGAACATCTTTATTTCTGCCTTCATTTCGTTATTTACCCAGTAGTCATTCAGAAGCAGGTTGTTCAGTTTCTATGTAGTTGTAAGGTTTTGAGTGAATTTCTTAATCCTGAGTTCTGCTTTGATTGCACTGTGGCCTGAGAGACTGTAATGATTTCCACTCTTTTTCATTTGCTGAGGAGTGTTTTGCTTCGAATTATGTGGTCAATTTTAGAATAAGTGTAATGAGGTGCTGAGAAGAATGTATATTCTCTTGATTTGGGGTGGAGAGTTCTGTAGATGTCTATTAGGTCCTCTTGGTCCAGAGCTGAGTTCAAGTCCTGAATATCCTTGTTAATTTTATGTCTTGTTGATCTATGTAATATTGACAGTGGGGTGTTAAAGTCTCCCACTATTATTGTGTGGGAGTCTAAGTCTCTCTGTGGATCTCTAAGAACTTGCTTTATGAATCTGGGTGCTCCTGTATTGGGTGCATATATATTTAGGATAGATAGCTCTTCTTGCTGCATTGATCTCTTTACCATTATGTAACACCCTTCTTTGTCTCTTTTGATCTTTGTTGGTTTAAAGTCTGTTTTATCAGAGATTAGGATTGCAACCCTGCTTTTTCTCACTTTCCATTTGCTTGATGAATATTCTTCCATCCCTTTATTTTGAGCCTATGTGTGTCTTTGCACATGAGATGGGTCTCCTGAATATAGCACACTGATGGGTCGTGACTCTATCCAATTTGCCAGTCTGTGTCTTTTAATTGGGGCATCCTAGAAATTATTTTTACAATTCTTGCAGCTTTTCTGTAGATCTGAGATTATGTCAAAATAAAAAAAAAGTAATTAAAGAAGGAAACCAAAGTGGTGGCCCATTAGACTTGGTGCTGAAACTTCAGCTACTCCTTCTGGCCCCAGTCAATGTTCTTCTTCTTTCTTCTTTCTTCTTTCTTCTTTCTTCTTCTTCTTCCTCTTCCTCCTCCTCTTCCTCCTCCTCTTCCTCCTCCTCTTCCTCCTCCTCCTCTTCTTCCTCTTCTTCCTCCTCCTCCTCCTTCTTCTTCTTCTTCCTCTTCTTCTTTTCTTCTTCTTCTTTTTTTTTTTTGACAGGGTCTTGCTCTGTTGCCCAGGCTGGAGTGCAGAGGTGCAATCATAGCTCACTGCAGCCTCAAACTCCTGGGCTCAAGTGATCCTCCTGACTCAGCCTTTTGAGTAGCTGAGACTACTGGTACACGCCACCATGCCTGGATAATTTTTAAATTTTTTCTTTTGTAGAGATGGGATCTTGCTATGTTGACCACACTGGTTTCAAACTCCCAGCTTCAAGTCATCCTCCTGCTTCAGCCTCCCAAAGTACTGGGATGACAGGTGTGAGCCACTGCACCCAGCTGATGTTCTCCTTCTTGTCCCACAGACTTCTCCCCCTGGCTCAGTGTGGATCTACCGAGAAACTTCAGGTTAAGTCTACACTGGGCAAATGTGTTTTCTAAACCTGTTCTCATTCATCTATGGGTAGGATCCCTGAATGGAATGCAAGGAGAAGGAAAAGAGAAGGAGGCAGTGTCCTTCACAGGAGGACCTTTTGGTTGCTGCTGGAACATGAGGTGAGGGGTTTCTGTCTGTGTTGTGGAGTGGACTAAGGTAAGAGGACCTGGACCAGTCTTTGATTGGCATCTCTGTAGTCTTATCTTCCTCACTCGCCCCTGCTCCTTCTGTCTTCCCTAAACATGTGCAGAGAGATTTTTTTTTTCAGTATAATTTCTCCAATTTCTTTTCTTCCTGTATCTTGGATGAGGATATTTCTCTCATATGCTTCTTGTATTCAGAAATGTTGCCTCTCGAGAATTTCAACAATAATTCAATGCCATGACCAAAGAAAACAAGGAACAAGCTTCTCCCTCCCTCTGCCATTCCTCCCCTCTTGGTTTGTAAGCCTGTGTTCAGAGCTCCTGCTTTTGAAGCATAAGTGATTATGACTTGGCAATGGTGTCAGGCAGAACTGGGTTCAAAACTTCATCTGCCCCCTTGGACCTCAGTTCTCCACCTGCAAAGTGGTCGTGATGATGGCATTGACCTTATTGAGTGGTTCTGAGGATGAAATGAGATAAGCATGTAAGTATTTATCATTGTGCTCAACAAGTGTCAGATATCAGTAGTGGCAGCACAGTCAAGTGTGGTGACAGTGTGCAGCAGCACAAAAGATGAGTCATCGAGCGGGCCACATTGTTTTCCTGAACCCAAACTCATCTGCCCTGGAATTGCATTTAATCAGTGAGTGCATTTGTTACTTTGGAGGCCCCTCTGAGAAAGACATGGATTTATTCTGCTTGGCAAATAGCCTTCCCTCATGTCCCCACACAGTATATAACTCAGGGCTCCCTGCCGTGGCCTGGGTGTGAGCTACAAGGCCTCCATCTTTCCCAGACATGGAACTGAATCATTGCATTGTAATTTCCCAGAGAGCATCTTCTTCCACTGCCTCTCATCGGTTGGTGTTAGGCAGAAGCAGTTTGCTGGTATGGCAGGGAGACTGTGTTCTTTCTGAGGGGGAAACAGCACCAGGATTTTATAAGCTTCATGTAGGTGTCTCTTCAAATATTACCATTGGGAGTCCTATTTCTGTAATAATAGGGATACAGGTACAACTCCTAGAAACTGCCCAAATAAGAAAGTTCCAGAACATAATTATTTGAGGGCACAAAAGCTTCTTATTCTTTTGGGGAGGTAAAATTATATGTATTTTCAGCAGGACCTCCTATGCCAAAACTATGCAGCAAGAATTCACTCTTTGTGGCCACCCTTGTAAAAAATATTCACAACCATTCGTATTGATCAGTTTCTCTCAATTTCTTCTTCTCATGTTTGTGTCTGCTTGGGGTGTGTTTGTGCATGCACTCATGCACACTCATGTCTGCATTTTTAAACAGCATGTTTGTGTATTGGCCAATGTGGCACATCTAATGACTTTCCAGGGATAGAATTCACATATTATGCAATTCACCCATTTAATGTGTACAGTTCTACAGCATGTAGTATATTCACAGAGTTGTGTAACCATCAGTACAGTCAATATTAGAATATTTCATCACTCTAAAAAGAAACTATGTACCCATTAGCAGTTGCCCTCATTTCTTCCCAGTCCCTGTAACCCTAGGCAACAACTAATCTTTTTTCTGTCTCTATGGATTTGCCTATTCTGGACATTTCACATAAACAGCATCATATAATATGTGATCTTTTGCAACTGGCTTCTTTCACTTAGGATGGTTTCAGAATTCACTCATGCTGGAGTGTATATTGGTGCTTCATTCCTTTTTATGGTTAAATAGCATTCCACTGGATGGCTATACCAACATTGCTTATCTGTTCATCAGTTGATAAACATATGAGTTGTTTCCATTTTTGGTTATTATGAATAATGCTGCTATAAATATTTATGTACAAGTTTTTTTATATGGACACATTTTTATTCATTTGGCTATATACATAGAAGTGGAATTTCTGGGTCATAAGGAAACTGCTTAATTTTTTTTAGTAACTGTCAAACTGCTTTTCAAAGGCATTATATTATTTTGCATTCCCATCAACATTGTATGAGGGTGACAATTTCTCCATATCCTTGCCAACACTTGTCATTTTTCATTTTAAAAATTATAGCCATCCTAGCAGGTGCAAAGTAGTATCTTATTGTGGTTTTGATTTGCATTTCTCTAATGGCTAATGTTGCTGGACATCTTTTTACGTGTTTCTTGGCCATTTATATATTATCTTTGGAGAAATGTCTATTGAGATCCTTTGCCATTTTCATATTTGTTTGTCTTTTATTTCTGAGCTGTAGTAGTTCTTTCTGCATTCAAGATATGATTCCCTTATCAGATATGTAACTTGCCAATATTCCCCTTCATTCCGTTGGTTATCTTTCTACTTTCTTGGTGCCATCCTTTGCATACAAGTTTTGTATTTTGATCTATTTCTTCTCAGGTTTCTTGTGTTTTTGGTGTCTAAGATGGCTTTCCTTGGTCCAAGGTTACAAACATTTATATCTATATTTTCTTCTAAGAATTTTATAGTTTTAGCTCTTATCATTAAGTCTGTGGTACGTTTTAAGTTAATTTTTGCATATGGTGTGAATGAAGAAGGGATGCAACTTCATGGTTTCATATGTGGATTTTCAGTTGGCTCTGTTTTTATTTTTTTTAATTTATTTTTATTTTTATTTTTTTATTTTTTTTTGAGACAGAGTCTTGCTCTGCCACCCAGACTGGAGTGCAATGGCGAGATCTCGGCTCACCGCAACCTGTCTCCCAGGCTTAAGTGATTCTCCTACCTCAGCCTCCCTAGTAGCTGGGATTATAGGTGAGTGCTACCACACCCGGCTAATTTTTGTATTTTTAGTAAGACAGGGTTTCACCATGTTGGCCCGGCTGGTCTCAAACTCCTGACCTCAAGTGATCCGCTTGCCTCGGCCTCCCAACGTACTGGGATTACGGGCGTGAGCCACTGCGTCTGGCCTCTCTGTTTTTAAAATAAAGAAATAGTTCCATGTCAATTGGTAAATAGCACTGCCCTGAAATCCCCAAGTGTCCCCTCTTCTGCTCTGGCGCTTCCCTGGGACCTCCTGGAGATTCCCATGACTCATAAACCAACCTGTCAATGCCAGGCACAGGATAATGTCTCAGAACCTTGTCCCCTTGGTTCCGATTGCTGGTTGGTTGCTGGTTCTGATGCAGTTGAGGCCCCAGTCACTAAATATTTCCAATGTCACATCTATGCATTGGTGTGTTTTAGGACACATTCTCAGGGTTGGAGATAGTCATAGCAATTCAGAGGTGCCCCATAACTTGTCATTAATAATCATTTATTATAGATTGTACGTTGATGGGGGCATTGTTAGAGCAAAGACAAATGCCAGCTTTTCTGTAACTATCATACCAGTGAGGACTGGCACAAGAGTGTCACACGACCTGAAATGAGCTTAGCAGTTGCACTAAAGCCTCTGGGTCGAAGATCTCAGCGAATATTCCTCTGTAGTTTCTCCACAGATGAGCTTGTAGCCCACCTTTTGTTCCCATCCCCTCTGAGGAGCAGGGAGATTAGTTTTGCCTAACACGGAGTGGGCAGAGGAGAGCTGCGTGGGTTCCTCCTCTGCTTCTCTTTAGGGAAGATGGCCTGATTCTTCCATTACAAAGTGACCATTCACAATTTTGCAGGATGGAAAGGGCTTCTCTCTTTCCAGAAAGGTTAGAGAGTCAAGTCAACTTCCTTAGAAGCTTCTAGTTTGCAGATGCATCTTCCCTGGTGCCTGGGGCCTCTTATTCTCCAGCCTCAGCTCACTGGGCCACTGAGAGGGACTCTGTCCGTCCCTCAGAACCAGCCCTACTTCCTCCAGCCTCTCCGTCCCTCCCCCACTGTCCCTGCTCAGTCTCCTCTGCTGCATTGTCTTGGTTCCACATTTCTGGGTAATTATATTTTTGGCAGTGGCCCTCGTGCGTGCTGTGGAGCAAGCAGTTGAGTCTGTGGCCTTTTCCCAAGTGCTGTTTCCAGCACGGCCATGCCATCCTGCTCTTCTGCTTTATTCCAGGACGCAAAAGGTCAGGGGCCCGCCAGAAGAACAGAGCCTGGTATGGAGACCTCCTGGCCTGACCGTTATGTAGGCAAAAAAGGAGTATCTTAGGAGAATCAGTGAGAGTGTACGTCAGGGTACCCCAGTCCCAGCCTTGCTGGCTGACCCCATAGTCTCAATTGTGTCTCTTTTTTTTTTTTTTTTTTTTTTTTCTGAGACAAGTCTTGCTCTGTCACCTAGACTGGAGTGCAATGGTGAGATCTCGGCTCACCGCAACCTCCGCCTCCCAACTTCAAGCTATTCTACCTCAGCCTCCCAAGTAGCTGGGACTGCAGGCATGCACCACTATGCCCAGCTAATTTTTTTGTGTTTTAGTAGAGATGGGGTTTCACTTTGTTGCCCAGGCTGGTCTCCAACTCCTGAGCTCAGGTGATCTGCCTGCCTTGGCCTCCCAAAAGGCTAGTCGATGGTGACTTAATATTTAGGTGGGGGTCAGGAGGAGCTGGATATATATTTAGGGCACTCAGTTGTGGCAAGGAGAGGATATAAAACAATACAAAATAGAGTGACTGCTGTTTTCAAACCTTACTCTCATACTGACCTCATAGAGGAAAACACAATGCCAAGTCTGTTACGTGGAAAAACTGAACAAAGGACAACTCTTACTGTCTTTTATAATTGCTAAATTTTATAATTGTATATAAACAGTTACAATATTTGATAATTATTAGAATATTTTTACAAAATTATTATTTTTTATGATTGTAGTTGATGATTTTTTCTTATTTTATGAAATATTTCCAAAGTGATTTTCATAAAGACCTAAAAGACATTTTTAGGAAACATCTAACTTTATTGCTGAATTCTAAAGCAGCAATGCATTTGGTGAATATCTATTGAGTGCTTATTAATACTGGGTCATGGGATGTACCCAGCACCAGGATAGTCTCTCGGCCCCAAGATGCACCCTCTCCCCAGTTCCGGTTCAAGTGTGAATGAAGAACAGGGATGGAGGCTCAATGAAGAGAAGGGGGAATGTCAAGCTGGCTTTGGGCAAAGTATGAATCCCCCAGGAGTATCCCACATCAATGCCATCCTTCTGCCCTTTGCCGTACTCCATGCCATTGGGGTCTGGATTTGCCAACCATATTTACCCAAGCTTCTTGAACCAGGGCACCGAGAGCTCTATGGTACACAGTGGCATCCCAGCAGCTACCAAGACCACAGGGTGAATATAGGCCCTGAATTAACCATTTTATTTAAAGGTCTTTACAGGATAAACTACCTTTATAACAAGACACACAGTAAAGTTTCATGGAGTGTGATGCAAACTCTGATATGTTTAAGACAAAAAGTGAGACCAAAAAGAACCTTCCTGCCAGTGAGGGGCTACTTTGGGTCTGACCTCAGATTCTTCAGGCCAGTTCACCCACCTCTTTTCCTAGGGAAAGCTTGAGAAAGGTGTGGCGTCTTCCATGCCCATTTCCAATATGGGATCAGATGGAGACTGCTAGGCCTGGAGGGCTTGAGAAGGGCTGACAGATGGTCCAACCTTGATTTCAGCCTGTGCTCAGTCCCAGCCCTGCAGACTGGCCTTTGGAAAAATGACTGATTGCTTTCCCTTCTTAACTCCTCCCAAACCTCTTCACAGATCTTCTTCCTATAAATCTCCTGTCCTCTCCTCCTTCAGTGATTATGTCTGCCTGATCTACTCTCCCCCACACCTTTTTATGATAGAATCACCCCTAGTTTCTCCAAGGAATTGCCACTTCCTGTCACTCCCTCTAGCCGTTATGGTTGGCCCACTAATGAACATATGACCGAAGCTGAGCCAATCAGAAGTTTTCCTTGGGATTTTACAACTGAAACTAGGCAAGAGAAACCATTTCTTTCCCTTTGCATCAGCAACTCTCAGGCCATGGCCACTGAGTTAATGACGACTGTGTACCTGCCACCTGGAGGAGTCTGAGAGAAGATCAGCACTGGGACAGAAGCCGAAATGAATAAAGAAGTTACCAGTGCTTTCAGATCCCTGGATTGCTTCCTGCTTTACATTCAGCACCTACCTCATAAGGTCTTTATAAGGATTAGGTGAGTTGAAACATGGGCTTAGCATGTAATATGAGCTCAGTAAATGTCAGATATTATTATTTTTCCACCTTTGTTTTCCTCAGCTACGTGAACCAATAAAACCAACAAAATCATCCTTTTAAAAGGAAGATTTGAATCAGGTTTCTGTCCTGGGCTCTTAGGCACCTGGTATTTTGAAATTCCAGAAGTGTGTTTTCCTAGAAAGGAAAGCAGGAGCTAAATTAAGCTACATAGATGTATCAGTGACAAGTAGCCAGCCTCCAAGATGGCCCCAGTGACCCCTGACTCTTGGCATTAGTGCCCTTGTGTAGTCTTCTCCCATATTGAATAGGGCTGATTTGTGTAACCACAATAGGATATTGCAGAAATGGCAGAATGAGACTTCCAAAGCTAGGTGATAAGAGACACTGTGGCTTCTATTTTGTTCTCTCTTGGATCATTGGCTCTGGGGGCAGTTGGCTGCCATGTTGTGTGGATACTCAAGCAACTCAGTGGAGGGGACCACATGGTAATGATCAGAAACCTCCTTCCCACAACTATGTGAATGAGTCATCTTGGAAGTGAATGCCCCAGTCTCAGTCAAGCCTCCAGATGACTGCAACCCTGTGTGACATCATAACTGCCACCTCATGAGAAAACCCAAGCCAGAATCACCCAGTTAAGCTGCTCCTGAATTTCTGAGGCACAGGAACTATGAGATAATACATGTTTGTTGTTTTATGCTACCAGGCTTTGGGATCATTGGTTATGCATCAATGGATAATTGATACAGTGCCTTAATGTGTAACTCCCACCAAAGCGGGTCAGTGCTTTGCATAGCCTCATTTGACTATTTTTTCTTT
Organism: Macaca fascicularis; assembly: GCF_037993035.2. Classification (NCBI taxonomy): domain Eukaryota; kingdom Metazoa; phylum Chordata; class Mammalia; order Primates; family Cercopithecidae; genus Macaca; species Macaca fascicularis. Next base: position 50,251,593 of record NC_088394.1, read on the forward strand.
CTTTTTTTTTTTTTTAAGTAAATAGTCCTTTGTTAAATAATATTAACTATCACTGTGGAGCTTACTGATATGGTGTCTGGTACAATACAATACTACGGGCTTTGCATACATCATTGCCTCAGTGAAATTCTCCGTGGCAATCCCATGCAACAGGTACCATTGCTGTTTTGTAATAGAGTCTTGGGAGCCAGACTACTTGGGTTCAATTATACTTCCCCCTACTTCCTGGGGCTGTGGCTTTTGGTGAATTATATCTTCCTGAGCCTCCGTTTCTCCAGCTGCAAAATGGAGGTAATTGTAGTACCTACCTCACTGGACCTCGTAAAGATTGGATACATTGCTATATGTGCTTAACATATGCAAACTACACAATAAATGCTAGATATGATTATTTACAAATGACAGCACTGAGGCTTAGTGTGGCAAAGCTAATTTGCTCAAGGTGCCTTAACTGGCAAACAGTGGTGCTGGAATATGGACTCCTGTACCTCAGTCTTTTGAGGTCAGTGCTGCCCGCTAGGAACAACATGTGCCATGTATGTCATTTAAAAATTTCTGGCCAGAGGCTGTGGCTCATGCCTGTAATTCCAGCACTTTGAGATAACAAGGTGGGCAGCTCACCTGAGGTCAGGCATTTGAGACCAGCCTGGCTAACATGGTGAAACCCCATCTCTACTAAAAACACAAAAATTAGCAGGGTGTGGTGGCTCACACTTGTAATCCCAGCTACTCAAGAGGCTGAGGCAGGAGAATCACTCAAGAGAGAAAATCCTGGGAGGCGGAGGTTGCAATGAGCAGAGATTGTGCCATTGTTCTCCAGCCTGGGCAACAGCATCTCAAAAAAATTCTAATAATTACATTTAAAACGTATAAAGAAACAGATAAAATTAATTTAAATAATAGTTCCAAACTTATGATGGTTCAACTTACAATTTTTTGGCTTTACAATGGTGCAAAACCATTGCAATGTAATATTTTCCCAGGCTGGAAATATGCAGTATGAGAGATAGTCAACACTTTACTATAAAACAGGTGTTGTGGCCAGGCGTATTGGCTCACGCCTGTAATCCCAAGACAGGCAGATAACTTGAGGTCAGGAGTTCGAGACCAGCCTGGCCAACATGGTGAAACCCCATCTCTATGAAAAATATAAGAATTAGCTGGGCATGGCGGTGCATGTCTGTAGTCCCAGTGACTCGGGAGGCTGAAGCAGGAGAATTGCTTGAACCTGGGAGGTGGAAGTTTGCAGTGAGCCAAGATCGTGCCACTGCACTCCAACCTGGGTGACAGAATGAGGCTCTGTCTCAAAAATAAAATAAAATAAAATAAAATAAAATATAAATAAAACAGGCTTTGTGTTAGATGATTTTGCCTAACTATAGGCTAATGTAAGCATTCTGAGCATGCTGAAGGCAGGCTGGGCTGAGCTATGGTGTTCAGTAGCCTAGATATAATTAAGTGCATTTTTGACTTACAACATTTTCAACTTATAATGGGTTTACTGAGTCATAATGCCACAGTAAGTTGAGGAGAATCTGTATATCTTATTTAACCCTGTATGTTCAAAATACTGTCATTTCAATATGTAAAAACATAAAATCATTGTGATGCTTTACATTCTTTTTTCTTTTAATATCTGGAGTCTTCGAATTCCAGAGTGCATTTTGATGGCACAGCTCGGTTAGGACCAGCTGCATTTCCAGTGCTCAGTAGCCATGTGTGGGCAGCGGCTGCCATGTTGGAGGATGGCACAGGTCCAGGGCCCTCCTCTTCCTCTTTCCCACTGTGCTGCAGGCCTCCTTTGTGTCCCCAGGCCCATGAATGCATAAATCCTTCCCCATCCCAAACTAGGCTAAGTCCTCTTCGTCATGCATACTTAACAGCATCTTGTTCTTATCCCTCATATTCCAGACAACACAACACATTATTACCGTTAATTTTATAAAACTGTTTCCAGTAGACTGAAGGCACCAGGAAAGCAGGGACTTTGTTCACGTGTTGGCTCCCTGTGCGATGTTGTTGAATAAATGAATGAATGAATAAAAAGATGTGAATGAGGCCTGGCACGATGGCTCGTGCCCGTAATCCCAGCACTTTGGGAGGCCAAGGTGGGAGGATCACCTGAGGTCAGGAGTTCGAGACCAGCCTGGCCATAATAGTGAAACTTCATCTCTACTAAAAGTGCAAAAATTAGCCAGGCATGGTGGTGGATGCCTGTAATCTCAGCTACTCAGGAGGCTGAGGCAGGAGAGTTGCCTGCGCCTGGGAGGCAGATGTTGCAGTGAGCTGAGATTGCACCACTGTACTCCAACCTGGGTGACAGAGTGAGACTGTGTCTCAAAAAGAAAAAGTGAATGACACAGTCCTTGCCCTCAAGGGCTCCTACCTGTTTTGTGCTTATCCAGAATGACCTTCCTTCCTTACTCCTTTCTTTCTTTTCTTCTTTCCTCTCTCTTATTCTATCTTTTCTTTCATGAGGCATACCCAAGGTTAGTGGGGATCCGCTGTGATCTTCAATGCGCAAGAAGTTGGTTGCTATTAATAAAGTCCTACGTTTGTCTAACTAGGTCTCTCCCGTGTCACTATGCTGTGAAGTATCTGGAAGGCTATGTGGGCAGAGGCTGTGGCCATGAAAACCCCAGTGTTACAGCCAATCACAAACATGTTTAAAGGCAGAGAAAGAGGCCAGATCCATCTTCCGTCTTGGTGTAATCCGCCTCGGGTTGCTGCTTGGGTTGCTGCTTGGCTCCTTCCCCCTCGACCTCACTCAGTCTTTCCTTTGCTGCCTTCCTCTTTGGTCTCCCCCACAGCATCCCAGCCCCATTGTGCATTTCCCATGGAGATCCAAGTCTCAGAGACTGTTCCAGCTCCATCCTGGTGGAGCCCTAGGTTTTACTGAGGAGTACCTAGACCAGTACTTCTCACCTTTTAGTATGCACACGCAGCAGGGCACGGTGGCTCATTCTTGTAATCCCAGTACTTTGGGAGGCTGAGACTGGAGGATTGCTTGAGGCCAGTAGTTTGATATCCGCCTGACCCCTTTTCGACAAAGACTTTAGAAAAAATCAGCCAGGTATGGTGGTGTGTGCCTATAGTCCGAGCAACTCAGGAGGCTGAGTGGGGAGGATTGCTTGAGCTCAGGAGTTCCAGGCTGCAGTGAGTTATAATCATATCACTGCATTCCAGCCTGGGTGACAGAGTGAGACCATATCTTAAAAAAAAAAAAAAGATGGCACTGGCATCACACAGGTACTCCTAGGAAAATGCAAATTCTGATTGACTGGACCTGGAAGGGGCCTGAGAATTCACATTTCTAACCAGCTCCCAGGCTGATGCTGCAGGTGCTGGTCCAGGTATGACACATTGAGGAGGAGCAAAAATCTAGAAGGAAGGCAAGCCTTTCTCCTGCTAATGTGGATGGCCTCTCACAGCAAAATTTCCATGTGCAATTACCCCCAAAGCCTCCTTCCACCAGGGGTGAAGATGAAAAGCAATTAAAGGAGTGGACAGAGATCTTCGTCCTGTCCTGTTGCTACTGAAAAAATAAATGAGAGGGCCGGGGGCAGTGGCTCAAGCCTGTAATCCCAGCACTTTGGGAGGCTGAGGCTGGGTGGATCACCTGAGGTCAGGATTTCAAGACAGCCTGGCCAGCACGGTGAAACCCTGTCTCTATTAAAAACACAAAAGTTAGCTGGATATGGTGGCAGGTGCCTGTAATACCAGGTACTCAGGAGGCTGAGGCAGGAGGCTTGCTTGAACCTGGGAGGCAGAGGTTGCAGTGAGCCAAGATCATGCCACCGCACTGCAGCCTGGACTATAGAGGGTGACTCCATCTCAAAAAAAAGAGAGAGAGAGAGAGGAGAGAGGACAACAGATTCCAGGTTATTCCTCTGACACAGCTCTCAGATGCCCTTGCATTCTGTCTTCCACAGCGGAGGCAGGTGGATGCGATGTGCTAGGGCTGCACGTGGCCCTGGCCCATCCAAGACAGTGTCACGCCCGTGAACATCAGGTAGGTCAAGTAGAGGGACAGCATGGGATTAAATTGGGTTCACAGCTGCAGAACACTCCACTCCAAATCTCGATGCATGAACCAGGGTAGATTCCAGCACAGACGAATGCATGCCTGTGCATTCGGAGTCAGAAAGGCCTGAATCAGTGCTGGCTCCACCCTTGATGGGCCATGCTGAACAAGTGGCTGAGCTTGGATTTACCTATCTATAAAATGGGGACAATTATGCTTATGGCCAGGGTGGTTGTCACAATTAATAAAAATAACATATGTAATGTATTAGTTAATGATTATGCATGAGGCCAATCATTATGAATGATGCGTTGCTTTTGGCGTGAATTCACTCACTTCATTTTCTCAGCAGCCTATGAGAAAGGTAATATAATTATTCTTTCTATTTTAGGAGGGAGCCAAGCTCAGAGAGGTGAAGTTGGCACCCCAAGGTCCCACAGTTAGAGTGCGATGCAGCTGGGATTTGAACCAAGGCAGTCTGATTCTGGGTTCCATCTTCTGGAGCACCACGCCTGAGGTGCATGTTCCTACACAGGTGCTTTGTGAATATCTGTGGTGTCCAACGAGTGAGTCATTTTCAACTTCGCTGAGAGATCCGGAGAAGGTGGCTTCTTGCCTTTCTCTTTCTCTCTCCTCTCCCAGATGCATTTTAGTGATTTTAAAACAAACAAAATAGGCCAGGCATGATGGCCAACGCCTGTAATCATGGCACTTTGGGAGATGATGGCGGGAGGATTGCTTGAATCCAGGAGTTGAAGATCAGCCTGGGCAACATGGTGAAAAAATAGAAAATTTAGCCAGGCGTGGTGGTGTGCACCTGTAATCCCAGCTACTCGAGAGGCTGAGGCATGAGAATCGCTTGAACTTGGGAGGTGGAGGTTGCAGTGAGCCAAGATCCCACCACTATACTCTGGGCTAGGCCACAGAGCAAGACTGTGTGCAAAAACATAAAAATAAATAAAAATAAAAAAATAAAACCACACAAAACAGCGTTTTAAAGAGCTGTCTCATGGTTCAAAAGGAGCAGAGGGATACACCCTGGAAAACATTCCTCCTGTCTCAACTCCCAGCTGCCAGCTCCTTTCCCTGAGGGAACCACTCTTACCAGCTTCTTGTGCGCGCACACACACATACGCCCCTTGCGGTTCAGATGACAGCACGCCCTATAGAATGTTCTGCCTTGACTTTGTCTAATCCATGGAGATTGCTCTGTGTTTCCAGAAGAGTTTCCTGATACCCCCACCCTTCTGCCCCACTCCACTCCAAGCCTTAGTTTCCTCATCTGTGAAAGTGAGATAATAATACTGCCTTCCATAGGGGGGCTACGAACATTAAATAAAATGCATGGACAATGCAGAGAAGAGGTCTGTCACATCATCAGCACACACTTTACTCCATTCTATTTTTATTTGTATTTCTTTTTTGAGATGGGGTTTTGTTCTTGCTGCCCAGGTCAGAGTGCAATAGCGCGATCTCAGCTCACTGCAACCTCCGCCTCCCGGGTTCAAGTGATTCTCCTGCCTCAGCCCCCAAATAACTGGGACTACAGGCATGCGCCACCATGCCCAGCTAATTTCTGTATTTTTAGTAGAGACTGGGTTTCGCCATGTTGGCCAGGCTGGTCTCAAATTCCTGACCTCAGGTGATCCACCCACCTTGGTTTCCCAAGGTGCTGGGATTACAGGCCTGAGCCACCACGCTCAGCTCGTTTTATATTTTAAAACAGGCCAAGGAAGTGAGCACTGAAACGGCCTCCACTCTGCGCAGGCCACCAGGGCCAGCGCCAGCTCCTGGAGGTGATAAGAGTTCCTGTTGGTGTTGGTCCACAGATAACTAGCCATTCACCCCAAAGACAGGAAGGGAGGAAGGAAGGGGCAAACAAAAATATGGACAAAGAAAACTTCAAAACCACTCTAAGAAATAGAAACAGAGGCCCCCGGACACCCAGCAATCCGGGCTGACTCTCCCCCTCCACGGGCCTCACCAGCACTGAGGTGGACGCCATCAGGCTTCAGACACCTTTCCTCAATGCCCCAGCATCAAGCAGAGTGGGGCGGCGAAGAGAAATCAGTGGGGCCGGTTCACATGGAGCCTCCAGATTCCATTCTCCAGTGATAAATAATGTACCAAACCCAGAAAACACTGCTCTGTGGAGCCTGGGCCTCTTATTCCAGAGGTGTGAGGAATCAGACAGGCACTTCTGCTCAGTCTGTGGAGCTGTGGATTCCAGGGGCACAGCAGGGGCCTCGGGTGGCCAGGCCAGTCCACTGCCAGCCTGTGGGCCAGCCAGGCTGCTGCGGGCCTCAGGCTTGACTAGGGTGCACCCACCATCCGTGCAGGAGGAGTCTGTCTCCTGCTATTCTGAATCTATTTCTCCCCTCCTGGTCATCAAAGTCCTTTAACACACACACACACACACACACACACAAAAAATAATAGTAACATTATTTTAATCTGTATTCATTTTTATCATCATTTAAAAGATTTTTTCACATAACCTCTGGAAACTCCTGCTATCTAATAAAAATCAGGAAAAAAAGAGGAAAGGGAGAGAGAGAGGAGAGAGAGACCAGCAAGAGGCAGGGAAGCTCTGCTTTGTCAGGGAGAAGAAAATAAAGAGAAATCAGCCCAGCTTCAAAGGGCGCATTTCCATAATTGCCCTGTAACTTTGGCAAAATAAATCTGAGCGGCGGGGAAAAGCACAATCTCTCAGATGAGTGCACTCCAAAGGCCCTGGAGGGCTGCGGGCCCACTTGTTAGCGGCCTGGTGCAGTGAGAGAATGCAGGCTCGCCACCCAGTACAAAAGCCATGAAATCATAGCCTTCCCGTCCTGGCCGGCCAGGCCCCAGAGTGTGAGCTTACCCTTCCTTTGTCTCCCTCCTGCACCTTGACACGGGACACACACACAAACACACACGCGCGCGCGCACACACACACACACGGGACACACACAAACACACACGCGCGCGCGCACACACACACGGGACACACACAAACACACACGCGCGCGCGCGCGCACACACACACACGAAAAATAAGCGAGTAAATAAATACACCCATACAAGGCAAAAGCCACACTAGTTAAGTTCTCATCTGCTAGAATCTTCTAGTAACCTGCACCTGACATTAAGATTCAAGGGAGACAGGCCCCAGCTTTCCAGACACACATCTCACAGGGGGTGACTCCCACTCTTTCACCCCGGAAGGTTTTGCCTCCAGACACTCCGGCCCTGGGCACCAGGCTGAGTTGAAACCGACTCTTCTGTTTTCCACAGGCTCACACAGTTTTCTGTTTGCTTTCTCTCTCACCTGACTTCCCCGTTCCAGGGCCAAAAGTTGTTAAAGAACAAAAACGCTCTGCTTAGCACCCTGTTTTAATGTTTCTCTCAACAAAGCTGTGGCTTGCAGGAGAAAATCTTGCTGTGGCTGCCTTAGACACCTCTCCCTGCTTCAGCTCTGTGTTTCTCAACCTCAGCAGTACTGAAATTTGGGGCTGGATAACTCTTTGTAGTGGAGGATTGTTCTGCAGCACCCCTGACCGCTACCTATGAGATGCCAATAGCACCTCTACCCTAGTTCTGATGATCAAAAATGACTCCAGACATTGTCAAATGTCCCCAGGGAGGGGGCAAGGGAAAAGCACAATTGCCTGGTTGAGGACAACTGCTCTACTCTTAAGACCCTTTCCAGTCATGCCCTTACCTCGAGAAGAGATGCCTTCGTGGTGGTTTTCCATTCAGACCATTGGGATGGCCTTTGGAGAGCCTCCTTAGAGGGGAGGGGCAACTGCATCAAAGCTAGGTTCGTCACACAATAGACGGGCATGTTTTTGTTTTTGTTTTTGTTTTTGTTTGAAACAGAATCTCACTCTGCCACCAGCCTGGAGTGCAGTGGCGCGATTTCGGCTCATTGCAACCTCCGACTCCCTGGTTCAAGCGATTCTCCCACCTCAGCCTCCAGAGTAGCTGGAATTATAGGCGCGTGCCACCATGCCCAGCTAATTTTTGTATTTTTAGTAGAGACAGGGTTTCACCATTTTGGCCAGGATGGTCTCGATCTCTTGACCTTGTGACCTGCCCGTCTCGGCCTCCCAAGGTGCTGGGATTACAGATATGAGCCACGGCGCCAGACGGGCAATTTTAATTGGTCAAGTTGGCTGAATCCAAGGACAGCAGCGAATTAGGATCAAGAGGCAGTATCCAGAGAGGTCAAAGGGCCCCCTCACCCCCACAATTATCTTTGAATTCACAGTTCTTTCCTTTATGCCTAATCCTAGACAACACCGGATTTGGAAGAAAGCTTGGATAAATTCATCTAATCCAAGCCCTCCATTGCACGGATGTCAAAAGTGGGACTAGAGAGAGTATGAGCCCTGCCTCCACTCAAGCTGGTGTTAGTTCATCACAGACACAATTTTTACAAACAATTGTCCATTTTCACTCAATGAGGGTGAAGGGTAGCTGCAACCAGAAATTGTAGGATACAGAGGACATTTCTAGAAGGATACAAACAATGAGGCCCAAAGCAAGTCTCCAGCAAAAACTTCCCAATAAAACTAAAACAGAAAATGTCTGACATCCAATTCTTACCCAAGCATTCAATCCCTATGGCCGACCTTGCAAAACTCAGGCAGGGGTGAGACAGTGGAGTCTCTGAGCCCGGCTGTCCTCTGGGTGCTCAGAGAACACCCGCCTGGTACGTGGGACCCTGTTCTGTCCTCATTCCTCACCTGGGACAGGTGATTGGCTTCTGTTGCACCTGCCCTCTGGTCCTTCCATGTTGTTTTCTAGCTGTACCCCAACTCCCCCTTCCTGTATTCCCCTAGAGAGAAATTCAATTGGAAACCATTAATATGCTGGTCCCAGAGGTGGACAATCACTTAGGGAGATAATTTCATTCTCCTCCGGCTCCCTGGCTCTGGGATGCTCCCCCGCTCCCCAGCTCCACGCAGATAATGAGGGAAGCAGTGCCACACTTCTCCTCCTCTGACCTAATTGATTATCCCCACACACCTTGGAGCGCTTTGCATAACCAGCCCCGACAGCAGGAACCCCTTCCAGGAGGGGTGATTGACATATTTTATTTCTAATTGAAGCTTAATCAGGACCAGGGATGAGATTCCCATAGTCCCTCTCCTTCTCTCCCTCCTGGTTTCCCTTTAAGATTTTTAAGGACAGACAATAAGGGATGGAGGCATTCCAGGGACCCCTGAGAGGAGGGAGATGAGGGGAGGGCTTAGGGAGGAGGTTCGGGGAGGAAGAGAAGAAATGGGAGTTCAGTCAAGTGAAAGAGACGCCACAGGGACTATCTCCTCTTCCCTCTTTCAGCTGTGAAGCTGAAGCTGAGATTCTTTTTCTGTTTTGATTAGATTATCTTATTGGGGTCAACTTGGGACCACTTGAGGGCTCATGTGTTCTATGGGATAAGAGAAAATACGGATGCATGGGAACTGCTCCTAGGTTTATGCCAAGTCTCCTCTGGTACCTAAATCTACTGATTTTTCAGTGGGGACAGAAAGTGGCTCATGCAAGGACCATTATCCCTGGGATGTGGCCTGAGAAGCTGACTTTACTCTGGGGTCTCCACCAGAGAAAGACCTAGAGACCTGCACTCAGGCATCTTCAAGCCCCACCTGCTTCTCCATACCCATCTGGCTGTGAGCAGATCCCCTGCCTCCTCTTGGGTGGTGTTCAGTGTAGAGAGGCCACCTAACTTCTGCTGTCACCTCCATGATCACAGCCCCCTCTCTGCTGTGCCCCTGCCTGGGAAGTTTCCTCTCTTGCTTAGCTGAGCTGGAGTTGCAAAGGATCCTGGGATGCCTGAATGCAGACACCTCACTTTTGTTGCTAATGAAAGGGGTGGAGTGTAATACTGCTGGGAGTTTAAAAAGCGAAGTTGGAGATTCTGAAATGTAATTTTAATAGTAAAATGACCAGGTGCTGAGGATCAAGCCTGTACTCCCAGTGCTTTGGGAGGCTGAGGTGGGAGGATTGCTTGAGGCCAGGAGTTGAAGATCAGCCTGAGCAACTGTCTTTACAAAAATAAAAAAATAGCAGGGTGTGGTGGTGTGTACCTGTAGTTCTAGTGAGTAGAAGGCTGACATAGGAGGATGATTTGAGCCCAGAAGTTTGAGGTTGCAGTGAGCTATGATTGCACCAGCCTGGACAACAGGCTGGGCAATACTCCAGCCTGGGCAACAGAGTGAGATCCTGTCTCTAAATTAAAGAAAAAAAGAGTAAGATTGCTTCTTCCCACCTACCTCGTGTCAGCCCTGGACATTCTTCCTCTTTGCCCTCATTATTCCCATTTTGTAGATGAGGAGATAAGGGCTCAGAGAAGTGAATTGTCTGCCTTGGGTTTCACAGGGGGTAAGTGGGATCAGAGTCGGTGCCAGTTAAGCTTGTGAGGCCTGAGCTGTTGAGGTGTCGGAGTGCTGTCCTTGTCAAGTCATTCAATGTGCTAACCAGTCTCTGCCCGGGTCCTGGCGTTCCGGCCTCAGTTCCAAGTCCGCGAGGATGAGCGGGCTCCACGTCTAGGGGCGCTGTGAGCAGGGCCAGAGCGAAACCTCAGTCTGAGCTTACGAACTGGGAAGGAGCCTGAACCCCAGAAACACCGTTAACAAAGAGAGGGAACGCTGGGGAGCCGAGGAGACGTCTCTTTGGCCTCTGAGGAAGGGGCTGGAGGAGCAAGCCAGCGGAGGAGCGGCTTTGCCGGGTGTCCACTAGCGGTTCGCCAGCCCTCTGTGCGCTCGCAGAGTGACACGGAGGCCGACACAGCCCCCTCCCCACTCGCCCATGGGGCGCCGCTGCACCTTGATCGCCCCCTTCGCGGAAGGGACTCCCGAGGCGCGGCGCTGACCGCTGGGCCCGCACGGCCCAGTCCTGTCGGGCTCCGCTCTGCTACCGCCGGGTCTCGAAGTTGTGCAATGTTGAGCCGTGTCTTGTTCCGTGGCTTCGGGGAATGTGCGCGCTTCCCATACCTCCCTGGAACGCGGGAGATAGTCACACGCGCCACTCTGAGGGTCAAACACCCCGCATCTGGCCACACCGCGCCACTGTGAGGGTCAAACACCCCGCATCTGGCCACACCGTACCTTTAGTAACGTGGGGAGGGGGCAAAAAAAATGTGTCTCTCCTTCTTACCCCGAGGTGTCACTCGCCCAAACACTCCCTACAGCTTCTTCAAGTCAAACTTGGGCCAGGCTGGCTGGCTGACTGCGAGAGGAAAAAGAGGGTGCGGAGGGGGCGCGGCGCGCTGCAGGGTGGAGAGGCCAGGGAGGCGAGGCGCCGAGCGTCCCCTTTGTCCTGTAGAGGGAGCTCCAGCCCCAAATTTCCCAGCTGCCTCCCCCGGCCCGCCCACCCCAGGCCCGCCTGGAGCCGGAATCCCGGCTGGAAAGGTGCTGCGGGTCTGACACCCCCGCAACCCCTGCGCCGGGACTTTAGCAGGATGCCTCTTCTAGGGCACGTGGGAAAACCCACCAGGGTGCCAAGACGCACAGATGCTGCCAGGACCCGGGCTCCCAACTCTCAACTAGGGCTGGGCAGTCACACATCATCTAGAGGGTTGATATGTACCCCTAGGCTCCCCTCTTCTCCATATCTGCCTCCACCGTCACCCCACACCCTGGCATTTATAAAGACAGAAGGGGTGCAACCGGCTTGGAAGGAGGATGGAATCTGGGCTCGCACAACCTCTTATAGGTAACACTGAGAAAGCCTCAATTGTGTCGATCAAGGAATGGGGACGGGGGCGGGGCGGGGGGGAGTGATGAGAACACGCCCCCACCACCCGCGCAGGCTAACCCCGTTGTGTCCAGACCCTTCTCTAAATCTTTTGGCAAGGTCGCCAGAGAAGGATCCAAGCCACCGCGGTTGCTCCCGTAGAACTGTGGGTCGGGCCCAGATTCCTGGCTCTTAGCAAAGAATCTTGTCGGGGTCTCCCACCTGTCTCCTGCTCCCGTTCTCTCCGCCGCCCCAGGTGCTTTTCCAGCCACTTCTCCTGCTGCGGCGCCCCCAGCCCCGCCACTTCTGCGCCCCCTCAGCTATTGCTGTCGTTTGACTACTCGGTCCTGATTCATCTCTCGTCCTTTCCCCCGAATTCTTCAAACAACCAAGGGGAGAAAAAAACCCCAGAACAAAAAAACACCAAACAGATCCGTCGAGGGGGCAGACAGGCGGGTTATAGTCAAAGTGGCAGCAGCTCATTTATTTAGCCAAAAATAGATACTTTCTCGTACAATTTGGTTCACACATATGTACATTTCTCTGTATATATACACACACACACAAAGGCAGACACGTTTATTCTCACTGAAACTCCACCCCCCAAAATCAACCGAACAAACAAACCTCACAGCGAATGCGGGGTGCCACAGAAGCGACTTGGGGAGGGCTGAGGAGGACTGGTTTTATTTCTTTTTTCTTTCTTTTTTTTAGTTTTGCTTTTAGGTATTTATACACTGACATGCTTACAAGTTGTAACTATACAGAGCGATTTTTTTTTTACAATTATTACAACGATTAAAAAAAGTTTTTGTTTTGTTTTGTTTTGTTTTTTAAAGAACTAGGATGAGGAGAGAGCCGATAAGACCAGGGCGGCGTCCAGATGGTTCTGGGGCCTGGAAGAGAGAGACAGTAATAGCAAAAAAGGTGAGATTCAGGAGCGCAGAGGCGGCCTAGGGCCGGGAGATCCTACTTGGGTTGGGGCCGAGAGTCAGGAAGGTGTCGCAATGTAAAATTATGTCCAGTTGTAGATGTGTGTGTTGGGGGTTTAACTGTAGGGTGGGCACGAGGCGTCAGGACCCGAGGTCTGGGGCTGGAAAGAGGTGAGCATCAGAGAGCCGCCACCCGCCCCAGTGGCCTGTGGGCCCAGCCACGCAAGGCTTCCCCTAGAAGGTACAGGCGCTGTACCCACCGGCCGCGCCTGGGGTGCCTGGGCTGGACCTGGAGAGCTGTCGCAGGGCCTACAGGGGCGACCGAAGAAGTGACTTTCGTCCCCTTTTACAAAATGCGTCCCAGCAGGGTTCCATGCTATTCCCGGGCAAAAGGCCGTGCGTGGTGCTCCACGTTCTCTCCTTTCCCCTCCAGTCAGTCCCCCTAGCCCCCCAACCTAGGGGTCTTACCGCCTGGGCACGGGCTGGAAAGCTGTCTTGAGTAACTTTTTCTCCACTTCCAAGGCACTACAGCGATCTAAGGGAAGCGGGGGAAGAAAAAGGAGGGCCTTTAGAGCGCTCGGTTCCGGCGCCCAGGGCCGCAGAAAGCAGGAGCGGAGAGGGACGCGCCCTGCCCCTCCCGGACCCTGCCCCTCCCGGCCAGCTCCGGCACTATCCGCAGAGCCCGCCCCCGCTCCGCGTCCAGCGCTCAGCAGTCACCTGTTCCGCCTTCGGGCTCCGCGGGCCGAGCGAAGGCGGCGGCGGCAGCCGGGTGGCCCGCGGCTCCGGGAAGTCCCAGCAGGTGCGGAGGGGCCGAGCCCAGCAGGGAGAGCGGGTGCGGGCGGGGACCGGGCGGCGGGCCTGGAAACGGCCGGTTGGTCCAAGCCGGGAACTTGCCCAGCGGCGCTGAGACCAGTCTGTGAGCGGCGGCGGCGGCGGCGGCCGGAGAGAGCTGCAGGGCGGGAGGCGCGACCGCTGCCCCCGGTGGAGACCCCCCCGCGCCGGGAGGCGAGCGGCGCGGGTTGTCCGGGCTTGTGGCAGTCTCCGCGAGGGACCAGATCTTGGGCTTCTGCAGGGCGGAGGCGGGGATTGGTGCGGGAGCGCAGGGGTCCAGGCCCACGGGGGGCGAGGGCGGAGACGGTGAGGACACGGCCACTGGTGGTGGCGCTGGAGCCAGACTCAGGACCGGTAGTGGCCGGTCCTCCAAGCCCTCAGAGCTGTCTTCTGAGTCGCTATTTTTGGAGTCCGAAATGGGTCCCAGGCCGAGGTCGCCATCCCTGCGCGCCGCCCCAGCCAGGGACAGCTCAGGCCCGGTGGCCGCGCCGTCTAAGTTCTCCAAATCGATCTCCTCGTCCTCGTCGTCGTCCGCCAGGCCCTCGCCCCCCGTGTCCTCCTCCTCCCCCCCGAGCTCCTCCTCCTCCAGCTCTAGCTCGCGTTTGCCATCCTCCTCGTCCTCCTCTTCGTCTTCCTCCTCGCGCTCGCTCCCATAAGCGTTTCCCTCCTCGTCAGTGCGGCTGCGAGGCGCCCAAGTCATCTTATTCTCCTTCTTGAGGCGCCGGCGCGCGTTGGCGAACCAGGTGGACACCTGGGTGAGGGTCATCTTGGTGATGATGGCCAGCATGATCTTCTCGCCCTTGGTGGGGTAGGGGTTCTTGCGGTGCTCGTTGAGCCAGGCCTTGAGCGTGCTGGTGCTCTCCCTGGTGGCGTTCTTGGGACGGGACGGGTCCCCGAATTGATACTGGCCATACGGGTAGAAGGCGGGGTGCGGGTGCGGAAACGCGGCAGCCGCGGCCGGATGCTGCACCCCGGGGCTGTCCTTCAGCTCATACTGCGCGCCCTGTAGGCACATGGAGAAGGAAGGAACACGCGCGGAGGGAGCGCGGGTGAGCCCCAGCCGTCGCTGCCTCCCCCCTCCTGGCCTGCACCCCTCTAGTCCGAACCCCGCGCGCTCAGCTCGCCCTGCGCCCCAGCGCCAACCCCTCCTTCCCTGGCTCCGCGGGCTCTTACCAGCTGTGGGAAGATGGGCAGCTCCGCGGCGTAGGGCAGGAAGGCGCCGTAGCCTTGGGCGGCGGCGGCCGCCGCGGCCGCGGCGTAGGGCGCCCCGTACACGGACGAGAGCACGTTGGACAGGGACCCCGAGGCGGCCAACTCTGTGGCTCCGGCACCCGGGCCGCCCCGGGCCCCCGCACTGCCGCCGCTGCCGCCAGCGGCCCCCGGACGCTCGGACGGGTAAAGCGGGCGGATGTATTGGTATCCCAGCTGGGGGAAGGACATGGTGGCCCGCGGGGCACGGACGGAGAGGGGGCCCGGCCCCCGGGCCGCCCAGCTCAGCGCCGCCCGCGGGCTCCGGCGGGCATCGGGAGCTGGGCCGGGCTTGGGGCCGCGCTGCCGCCGGCGCTGCGCTGTGCTCCGCGTTCGCCTATTGATCTGCTCCGCGGCGGCGACGGCGGCGGCGAGGAGCCAGGTCAGGTCCGAACAGATTGGCGGAGATTCCCGGGGCTCCGGGCTCTGATTGACATTTCTACGGGGCGCAAGCCCCTCCTCTCTGCGCCGCGCTCCCTCCTCTCGGCCGCCGGAGCTGCCTTTGCCCGCGCCTCGCTCCTCACTGCCCTCCTCTCCCCAGCAGTGTCGCGCCTCGCTTCCTTCTCCCTCCTCTAGTTTTCACTCCCCCTCCTCGCCCTTCCTCTCCCCTCCCCTCCCCTCCCCGCACTCCTCTTCCCCCCGGGATCGCTTCCGCTCCTTCGGGCTCCTGCACTGCCCTGGACGCTATGAAACTCTCCTTTCTCCTCTCCCCTTCCCTTTCCCTTTCTCACGATGGCTTTTGCTCTCCGGTCCGTTCCCTTCACTTTTTCCTCTCTCACTACTTCTATTCTTTAAATCTCTCTCTTTACTCACACGATACTTCCCCCAACCTTTCCAGCCTCTGCACCCTGGGCTAAGTAAGGCAGCCAAAAGTTGTGGACACTTAGGGTGCCGCGCGGGGGGTGTGTGTCCGTGTCTGTGTGTCCATCCCCGCCCTTCCACCCCCTCCCTCGCCCTTCCCCAAATCTCGGGTCTGACGTCGCGCCCTCTTATTCGACTTTTCCCCGCGTCTCTTCCCCGAGTCGCCAATCGCCTGGGCGCCTTACGGGCGAGGCCGCCCACCCCCGCGGATTCCGCGCGCAGGGCGGGGCGGGGCAGGGGCGGGAGCCGGAGCGCCGCGAGTCCCTGCCCGCCCCCTCCTGCCCGCGCCGGGCGGGGGAGCGAGAGGCGCGGGGACTGGGTGAGTGCAGGGTCAGCTCGCCCCTCCCGCCTCCCGCCCCTCCAAGCCTGTCCCCAGGCCGAGGCGCGGGACCGTGGCCGAGGCTGGCTCCGGGGGCCCCCCTGTGCCCGAGCCCCTTTTGCAGCTCGCACCTCTGGACTCCTGGCCACTTTCAGCAGCGTAGGGAGGGAGCTAGCAGCCGGCGTGGGGGTGGGGAGCAAGGGAGTGCGTCCTAATATCGTCTTCAGAGGCCCCTTCGCTGCCCTGCGGGGGCGAGGCAGCCCCCCATCCGGGAGGACAAAACCCTGAGATTAGCCACTTAACGCCGCCCCCGGGTCCGCGTGCGAATCCCTTACTAAAAATGGCGGGCTGGCTCCAGGGGCTGAAGGGTGGCAATCCGGGGGCGCTGGAAGGGTGGGGAGCCGCCACAAATCGGTGAAGCAGGCCTGCGCCCCAGGCGGCTGGGAATGGGGGAGGAGCAGGGCGCCGGGCCACGGAGGCCCTAGGAACTTTTGGAGAGCTCTTCGAGAAGTTTCTATATTGGCGTTTTCGTCTGTAGAGATCTTTCCTTGCGCGACCCCTACCCCTTCTCCCGGTCCCGGCGCTAACCTCTTTTCTCTCTACAAGGATCCTCCCACCGCCTCCGGTGGGGATGGAAGGCAAGAGTTTTGGTTTAATGATGGGATATTTCCTGAATCAAACTTGAAATCCCAGGATCGGGCGCCCACCTTCACGGATTAGGGCGTGCAGTCGTCAGCAGCATTGAAATTCTCAGCATTGCCGCGGCTGGGGGCTCAGAGCTTTAGGCCGCGGCGGCGACCCACAAGCCAGCCAGGCCTGCAGTGGGCACGCCCCGGAGACAAAACGGGGGTGGCAACTCTGCCGTGGAGTGGCCAGCCCCAGCTCGGAGGCGGAAACCGTCACCTTGCATGGATGGATCCAGGAATCGAATTCGAATTCCACCAGAGTGGCAGGATTAGAGGAGATCAGAGGGTCTCGGCCCCGGCTGTCTCTGATCACAGCTCTGGGGAGCACAGCTCTGGGGAGCCCAGCTCTGGAATGAAAGATGCTTCCACCTCTACGGCAGACACCCAGTTTTGATCCCACCCCCACCGCCCACCTCCCACTTCCCACCTCTTTCCGGGGGTCTTGGCACAGGCCCGCGGCCCTAGTAGGTGTGAATGCCAAAAACCCTGCGGGGGCGGGGCGGGGGCGGGGAGGAAGCTTGGGAAAGTTTGAGGAGGACCAGGTTTGGCGGCAATGAGGGAAAGTGGGGTACTCCCAGACTGCATCTGAGCAGTTTCCCTATCACCTTCCCTCCCGCCTCAGCCTGGTGTCGGGGAGCCTGGTGCCTTCTCAGGAGCCTAGCCGAAGGAGGCGTCATCAGGGGCCGCCCTGACTTTGAAATACCTCCTCGACGCCTGATTTCGTTTCCCGTTACACCTCTCAGAGAGTAGCATAGGGAATGTTGGGCTAACTTTCACGCGAAGAAACTTGGGATTACAAAATTGAGAGTAACGTTATTTTCCGGGATATTTCCTAGGTGTCAGACCTTGAGCCTCGACGGCCCTGAAGTCATAGTGTTTGTACAAAGTGGTGGCACCAGACCAGGGGGGAGCCGAGCGAGATTCTGAGGTGGGGGGAATAGGGCTACGCTGTAAGTGATCGAGTGAGACTCCCGATATTTAATTCAGCTTTTTTCAGAAGGAAAAGAAAAAACAATAATGAGCCTCGGAGATGCTCCTTCCGCATTAACCAGCTATCGACCTGGCTGCGTCGGACTGCGGGCGGCGAGAAAGAGGCCAGGGAAGGGCCAGGCGGCTCTTAGGGACTCAGTCACGCTGGCTGGGGGGTGGGGGACGCCCACAGCCCAGGGAGTGAGCCTCCAGACCCAGACGCGGACCCAAGAACCTCGCATATTAGATCCCTCCAGGCTCCCCAGGCCTCGAGCAGAAGCGGCCTCCTGGCTACC
The DNA here is from genome assembly GCF_037993035.2 of Macaca fascicularis. Classification (NCBI taxonomy): domain Eukaryota; kingdom Metazoa; phylum Chordata; class Mammalia; order Primates; family Cercopithecidae; genus Macaca; species Macaca fascicularis. The sequence goes on from NC_088394.1 coordinate 50,269,481, forward strand.
CTACTTTCCAACTGAGAACAGCCCTGGTCTGTCCGGGCCATCTGCGCGCCACGTCGAGACTCAGCGTCCCAGGCAGCAGCGTCCAACGTGGCGCTGGTCCGCCAACTCGACTGGGCCAGTGGAGCCCGGCTGTGGGCTGAATTCGAGGGTCCGAGGGCAGCTGAACCTTTTCCAGGGATTTTTAATCCAACAGATTAAATGGTCAGAGTGACACGCTCGCACAGGGAAGAAAAGCAGGTGCATGGAAGTAGATTCGGGAAAGTCGCGCGCACGAACGCGCTTCACGCAGAAGCTTCTCCATCATCTTGCCTTCTTTCAACATTCCTAGCGCACAAAGCGCTTTGGAGACTCACTGCAGGCCTTCTCAATGCTGCCCACGGAGCGGGGAGTGTTCAGAGAGGGTGTCTGTCCATCGCATGCACTTGGCGCGCGTGCGCTGGTTGCGCACCAGGAGCCGCTGCCCGACGAGTGCCCCGAGTCCGCGGCCCGCCAGGCTCTGTGGGCTGCGCCGCGCACTTCACAAGAGCTGAGTCACCAGGCCCGCTTCCTGCCCCCTCCTTACCCAGCCTCACGGTGCTCACGCGTCCCGGTCAAGGGCAGCCGCTGCAGCCCTGGGACTCCCAGCCCCGGCCCATCTTCTATCCATCCCTCCCAGGCCCTGAGTCCCTGGGCTGCGGTGCCAACCCGCGATCTCTGAGCTTCCTGCAGACGCTGCGGCGCGCGCTCCTACCGTTCCCTCCCCCTCGCGCTCGGGTTACAGGTTAATGAAATGCTCGTTTTCCTCAGTCATTTGTTTTGTTTTCCTGCAAAGTTCTGATAAGTAGCTAACCAACGAAGCTTGTAATTACAATCTTACAGAAACCGGGCCGATCTGTATATAAATCTCACCATCCAATTACAAGATGTAATAATTTTGCACTCAAGCTGGTAATGAGGTCTAATACTCGTGCATGCGATAATCCCCTCTGGATGCTGGCTTGATCAGATGTTGGCTTTGTAATTAGACGGGCAGAAAATCATTATTTCATGTTCAAATAGAAAATGAGGTTGGTGGGAAGTTAATTTCTCTCCGCTCTGTGAAGCGTAGACAAGAATTTAATGATTTAATTACAGTTGTAAGCCCTTTCCATGAGACTTAAATTGAGCTGAGAATATTTTTTTTCCTTCTCTCTCTCTCCCTCTCTCTCACTTTCGCGTTCTCTTTCTCCGCTATTAGCAGCGGCGGACTCCTGAGAGCATGGCCTGGCGTCCGCACAGGGTGGAATTCGTATTTGGCCAGGAATCCGGACTCCGAGCATCCCAGGAGACGCGGACCGGGGGCCTCCAGAGCTCTCCGGAGCGTGCTGCCGCTCCCCACCGGCCACCAGGGACTTGGAGGCCCTTCTTGGGTCCGGAGAAGCGACGGGGAAACTTAGGGGTAAACTTTGCCAACTTCGCTCTCGGCGCGGGAGAGGCCGCCGGCCGGAATGGTGCAACAGCGGTGGCGGGCCGCGACGCGCAGGGTGGGCCCCGGGCCAGGGCTGGGCACCCGGGAGCGAGTCGGAATGCCCAAGGTGGGGCGTGAAGGCGGTGGGCTCTTAGGTCCCCCGCTCCGCCCCTGCGCCTCCTGCGACCCGGCTCACTTCCCTGCGTCTGTCAGCGGCCCGAGAGGCGCAGCACCCTGAGTGACCTGGCTGGAAGATCCTGGCCCTCCGCGGGAATGATTTTCTTTTCTTTTACCTCTTCCGGATCAGCCGTTTTCCACCTGACTTGAGCAGCCCCCTCCCCCGTGCCTTTGGTTTTCTCTTTCCTTCCGTCTGTCCTTCCCATTTCCTCTATCTTCGATTTCTAGATCATTCACTTTTCTTCTCTTTCCTCCGCTCCCTCACTGTGCTGTTTTTATGCCTTTGCCCTGGACCACTTTTCAGTTCACTTTTCTCCCTTCTGCTCCCTCCTTCACCCCCTTCTTAATGTCTCTTTTTCCCTCTCCCTGCGTCTGTGACTGTGTCCCTTTCCCCCATCCGCAGTTCTCGTTTTTAATTTTCTTTCTTTCCTCCCCACTTCCATCTGGATCCTCTCCTATTTCCTCCTTGGATTTCTTGTTCTGTCTCTCAGGTTCTCCTCTCCGTAAATATTCTCTCTTCTTCTCTCCCTCTCCGGGATCCGTCCCCTCCCCCACGTGGATCTGCCTCCCCGGCGCCCCCTCCTCATTCATCCTGAGAGATGAATTTGTCGCCTTATTGGACGCCGAGGCCAGAGCGGTGTGAGGGGGCTCGGCCAGCGCTGTGCATTTTCTTCATGCATATTGAGAAGATGGTAATGAGCGCGTTTGCATTGTTGCTTGGAAATGTTGTGTTTCCTGCTGCAGTTCGCAGTTCGGAGTGGGCGAGGGTGGTGCGGGCCCAGGACAGCCCCTCAGTAGGCACCCGGCCTGGCGGCCGCCGCTGACCCTCTCCGGATTCCCGGGCTCTCGGGGCCGGGGGAGGAAGCGACCTTGCCGAGCTCCTGACCCAGCCGCCGCCTCCTCCTCCGGTTTCTCGACAAAGGCCGGCGCGCTCCCCTCATTAAAGCCTCGTTACAGGAACCCCTGGCTGGCTCGCGACGGCTCCTCTGAGCCCCCCTGCCCACCAGCCTCTGAGCCCCTCCCCTGGTGTTGAGAGGCCTGTGATGGAGCGCCACGAGAAAATTAGTGCCTGACAACGTCGTCTATTGGCAATAAATTGAGATTCCAAGTGACACGTCGCGGGATCAAACACAACCACATTGTGTACCCTGCTCCGCTCACTCCTCGTTAATTTTGGAGGGCGCCTTGGCATCGCTTGGCCAGGGGAGGTTGTACGCAGGCCTTTCGGCTGTCAGGACTCCGGTCCTGCCTGGGCTCAGCCAGGGCAGAGCCCACTTCAGTCATTCAGGAGGGACTGACTGCCCCTTCCTGGTAAGGTCCAAGGCGCTCAGGAGGCGTGACCCAGGCACGCCTTTCACTAAGCTGAAGGTTTATGAAAGTCAGGAGCTTCGAGGAGCAAACTCTGAGTTGAGCTCGTGGGGAATCGACGTGAGCCTTGCTGGGAATTGAGAACATCAAGGTCTGGCCTTGTCTGGAATTGTCTGGTGTCGAGTTTCCCAAACTTCAAGCTTCTTGCTACCACCTTTATTATTTACTTAACATTTTTCCATAAATTGACTCATTTTTAAAACCAAAGTACATATTTTTGGAAAGAAAACCTGATACTACCACTGTAAATTGAAAAGTAGCTGTTACTCACCAGAAAAGGAAATGGTAAAAGATAAACACAGCTAAAACCAAGCAGTGTTAATACATTTTAGCCTTTTTACTGGCTTGGAAAGACTCCTAGAGGCTCAGGGGTGTGTGTGTGTGTGTCATTAGAGAGTGTTGGAAGTGTTAAATACTGAATCTTTCTCAGAAGAAATGAGACAATTGAAAAGAGAGTGTTTCTCACTATTCAATGTTCATTTAATTCAATGTTAATTTAATTCTCTGACCCCAGACTGCACCCTACCTAAAATAATGTTGAGAACCTCAAGAGCTGGACTGTTTTAGGACGGTTGAGGAGCATATAAAAACATTAAGATTAGGCCGGGCACACGGTGGCTCACACCTGTAATCCCAGCACTTTGGGAGGCCGAGGCAGGTGCATCACCTGAGGTCAGGAGTTCGAGACCAGCCTGGCCAACATGGTGAAACCCCATCTCTACTAAAAATACAAAAATTAGCTGGACATGGTGGCAGGTGCCTGTAATCCCAGCTTCTCAGGAGGAGAATTGCTTGAGCTGGGGATGTGGAGGTTGCAGTGAGCTGAGATCGCGTCATTGCACTGCAGCCTGGGGGGCAACAGCGAGACTTCATCTAAAAAAAAAAAAGATTAAAAACGTAACGTTGATTTATTGTTATTTACCACATAATTGTGTTAAGCATTTTCAAACAGTGTCATATTTAATTCTCACTATAAGTCTGCAAGTGAGAGGCTATCCAAGGTGGCCATGTGTGGTAGTACAGGATGTTCACTGAACAAGGGCACTGAGGGGCAAAAAGGGTGTGAAGTCTAGCCCTTCTGTGTGCACCAATATGTGTACCTTGGCTTGGGGCCACACTGGAGGAACAGCACCTTTCTCTCATGTGCACCAATTTTATACAAAATTTGCACAAAATTGGGTTATGACCTAACCCTAATCTTAGAGATGGGGAAGCTGAGGCTTAGAGAGTTTTGCAAAGCCCAGGCTGGAATACTGTCTGGTATTTTTAACTATGATCCCTTTGGGAGGGAGAGCAGTCCTTTTGTGGGCTTGGGGAGGTAATGCTGAGAGTTTGGGGGAAACATGCTGAAAGACTAGTCCCTGATTTGACTGAAGGAAAGGGGCAATCAGGCTGCCCAACTTTGCGTCCCCCTGAATCTTTACACTTCCCACAAATATTGGGGAAGATTTGGGCAGAAATACAACTGGGGTCAAGGATCCATTATCCCTGCTAGCGGCTAGGTTGAGGGAGAGGAAGAAGGTGTTCTGGTTTGCTTAGGCCTAACTCTGGATGTCTGGAACTGTTTCTTGACTTTGTTGTTTTCGTTCAGCTTATCCGTATGAGTCGACGCACCAGAGTTCTGCCTTGTTCTCATTTACACTGTTTGGAAATTGCAGATTCTTAAAGACAAACTGAGGGATTGCAGCACACCAGCGGTTGTGAATCAGTGGTTGCCTCTGATCACAATCTCTTTTTTTTTATTTTTGGTTTGGCCTCCATAGTGGCCTTTCCCTCCCTCCCCCCTTTTTGATTGAATTGCTTGCTAGCACTTGCTAATTAGGTGATTTCATTTAAAAATCCAGGCCTCCGGGTTTGTTTAAAAAATTAGAAGGCTAAGAAATACAAGACTTCTTTATGAGAACAAATACCTAGAGTTCATAGCTGCTGCCCTTCTATCTGGACACACTCTAGTTTGCTCCAGTCCCCATCTGGCCCACGTCTCTCAATTGCTTTCAGGCAGCTGAGTTTGTTAGCCCTATTTTGTATCATCAGTTGTGATAATGGGACACCGTTGCAAGTAGACACTGTCCTCCAGTGTGAGGGACATAGCACATGCAAGAGTCAACATGGCAAGTGACTCTTCTCTCTGTCATGCTCCTGGTTAGCTGGGCAGCTGCTTTGCCATGGTGGGGTAAGGGTGAGGGCAGGTGTCTAAGAGTGACAGAGATGAATAGTTCTGACTCCCCCGAGACTATCCAGGTATCACAGCTGGGCCTGTTCTCAAGCTCCTGGGAAAAGAATGGGAAGAAAGATCCTGCAACAGGAGTTAGGAGGAAGCCCCAACTTTTTCTTGATTCACCCCAACTTAGGCTCAGCCCTCCCTTGAGTCCCAATCACCATCTTAAACATGTCAAGCCAGAAAATCTGCAATTTCCCTTCTTTTCTACCCCTCTTCTTTTTTCTTCGCAACATGTATTTACAGAGTGCCTTCCACGTGCCAGGAGCAGTGCTAAGTGCTGGGGATAGAGTGGTAAATTAGAGAAGCACCTTGTTTTAATGGAGCTTAGATTTTAGTGGGGTAATCAGATACTGAAAAGGGACACACACAGGACAGCTGAAGAGAGCATTACATTCTACAAAACAAACAATAACACGCAGTGTACTGGCTTGGATAGTGTCCTTCCCAGATTCAAGTCCTTCCCAGAACCTCAGGGTGTGATCTGATTTGAAAACATGGCCATTGCTGATGCTGAAGTTTCATCTCATGCTTGAGTGAGGTGGACTCTTAATCCAATACGACTGGTGTCCTTCTAAGAAGAGAAAAGATACAGACACTGTGACCCGAGGGAGAAGACAACCACCTGAAGACAGAGGCAGAGATTGGAGTGATACGGCTATAATCCAAGGAATGCAAGGGGTTGCTGGCAGCCCCCAGAAACTGAGAGCGGGTGAGAAAGGCTTCTCCCCTAGCGACTTCAGAAGGACCAGCGCACTGTCGATACCTTGATTTCAGATTCTAGCCTCCAGAACTGCAAGAGAGTAAACCTCTGTTTCTTGTTTTGTTTTTTTGTTTTTGTTTTTGTTTTGTTTGTCTGTTTTTTGAGGCGGAGTCTCGCTCTATCGCCCAGGCTGGAGTGCGGTGGCCGGATCTCAACTCACTGCAAGCTCCGCCTCTCGGGTTTACGCCATTCTCCTGCCTCAGCCTCTCGAGTAACTGGGACTACAGGCGCCTGCCACCACGCCCGGCTAGTTTTTTGTATTTTTTTTTAGTAGAGATGGGGTAAACCTCTGTTGTTTGAAGCCACCCAGTTTGTGGTAATTTCTTATAGCAGCTCTGGGAAACAAATGTCCGAGGTGACGTGAGAAGAGGCAGGAGGGCTGTGGCTTTAGATAAATGGTACAATCACAGGAGGCATTTGTGAGGAGGTAACAATTTAGTGGAAGTGGAACAAGTCACAGATAACCTGGGGGAAGTGTATTTTAGAGTTGCTATGTCCAATGCAGTAGCCACTAGCCATATGTGGCCATGGAGCCCTTGAAATGCAACTGGTCCAAACTGAGATAGGCCGAACATGTAAAATACACACCAGATTTCAAAGGCTTGCGAAGAACAGAAATAATGTAAAATATCTTTATTTTATTTTATTTTATTTTTTTTGAGACAGAACCTTGCTCTGTTGCCCAGGCTGGAGTGCAGTGGCATGATCTTGGCTCACTGCACCATCCACCTCCCAGGTTCAAGCAATTCTCCTGCCTCAGTCTCCTGAGTAGAGTAGCTGGGACTACAGGCTCCCGCCACCATGCCCAGCTAATTTTTGTATTTTTAGTAGAGACAGGGTTTCACCATGTTGGCCAGGCTGGTCTCGAACTCCTGACATCAAGTGATCCATCCACCTCGGCTTCCCAAAGTGCTGGGATTACAGATGTAAGCCACTGCACCTGGCCTCTTTTAATTAATTTTAAAATATTGATTACACATGGAGATGATTGCATGATGAGTTAGTCTACTTGCATTGCTATAAAGGAATACCTGAGACTGGGTAATTTATCAAGAAATGAGGTTTATTTTGGCTCATGGTTCTACAAACTGTCCAGAAAGCATGGTATCAACATCTGCTTCTGGTGAGGGCTGCAGGAAGATTACAATCATGGTGGAAGGCAAAGGGGGAGCAAGCACATCAGAGGGTGAGAGAAAAAGCAGTAAAGCGAGGAAGTTCCAGGCTCTTGGGTTTTTTTTTTTTTTTTTTTTTTTTTTTTTTTTTTTTTTGAGATGGAGTTTCACTCTTGTTGCCCAGGCTGGGGTGCAATGGCACGATCTCGCCTCACTGCAACCTCTGCCTCCTGGGTTCAAGCAATTCTCCTGCCTCAGCCTCCCAAGTAGCTGGGATTACAGGCGCCTGCCACCATGCCTGGCTTTTTGTATTTAGACGGGGTTTCACCATGTTGACTGGGCTGGTCTCAAACTCCTGACCTCAGGTGTTCCACCCACCTCGGCCTCCCAAAGTGTTGAGATTACAGGCATGAGCCACTGTGCCTGGCCCCTGGCTCTTTTAAACAACCAGATCTCGTGTGAACTCGTAGAGTGAGAACTCATTCATTACCACAAGGATGGCACCAAGCCATTCATGAGGGATCCACCCCTATGACCCAAACGCCTTCCACCAGGCCCCACTTCTGACACTGGGGATTACATTTCAACGTGAGATTTGGTGGGGACAAACATCCAAACAGTATTAAATGAGTCATCTATTGAATGTCACTCTTTGGGGTGAACAAGGGAGGAGGATGCAAAGAGGAACAAGACATGGGTCCTAGCCTCAAGGAGAGGGGCCATCTGGATATATTGGGTTAAATAAAGTAGGCTATTAATATTTATTTTACTTTTTACTTATGTGGGAACTAGAAGATTTTGGCCAATGAAATATGAGCAAATTTTTACATTTATGGCTCATATTATATTTCTACTGCATGGTGTTATTCTAAACAGATGATAAAGCAGATGCAAAGGCCCTGTGGTAGGGACTGAGCTTCCTGTGTCTGGTGGTTCTGTACTCAGTCTGCATGTTGATACTTACTTGCTAATGTCACTAGACCTGGAGAGGTGATGTGGGAAGCCCTGTTGAACTTACATGGAGGAGTCTATGAATCTGTGTCCTTTCTTCTCAAGCAGAGAGCAAGGTCATGAAATTCAGCCCTTCAGACTGATGCCTCCTTCTTACTTACCAATCTCACATGCTCCTTTAGACCTCAGATGGAGAAAGAAGACAGCCCCAAACTTCCTGCTTAGTATGTCGATTTCACTGTCTCCCTAAGCTCAACAGTGTCAAGGACATGGAGCTAGGCCTAACTCCAGAAACCTCCTTGTGTGCTGATGGCTGGCACCAAGGCCATGGTATTACAGTATAGAGCAGAGACTCCCCAAACCCACAGCTTGCAACGTGAATAGAAGGACCAGGTTAGTTCATTTATTAAGCTAGAATTGTGTTCTTCTAAGACAGAGTTTACAAAACGGCATCTTGGGGCTAACTCCCCCATGTTTTGTTTGCATGATTTCACAATTCTTTTTAGGTGTGATTTAATTGCTGTATCAGTCAGGTTGGGCTGGGCTTTGCTGCAGTAACAAATAAGCCTCATATCTTCATGGCTGGTAATCACCCAGTCTATATGTTGTTTGCTATGGCATTACTCCATGCCTTCTGCACTTCAGGATCCAGGCTGACAGAATAGCTTCCATCTGGAGTGTTGCTGAATGCCATGACCAAGGGCAAAAGGGCACGGCATACCACAGACTGGCTCTTGAAGTTTCTATTTGGAAGCGACCCATGCTACTTCTGCTGATATTTCATTGGCCAAAGGAATCGTGTAACCATGCTTGAAGTCAAGAGGGCAGGGATGCATATGCCCCCCTGCAGGGAGGGGCACTCTATGGGTCATCTACTGTGCATCTCTTCAAATCCTTTTAGCCCCACCTTCTGTTCCAGCCACTGCTTCAACAAGCCTTGAGCAGGGCTAGCCTGACAGTACCCACTACATACCTCTTACTTTTCTGATACAGTGCCCTGGGTACCAGCAGGAACCTGTGAGCACTCACACACATGCCACCAGCAAGTACAGAGGAATTAACACCTGTGGGGCCATCTTTAGCCAAAGGGGAGGGCATGGATGACTAACTGTCCCCCTCCATTCTCAGGTCAGGCAGTTCTGACACGCCAGCACCTAGAGCAGCACTCACTCCAATTACCCATCCTTACCCATCCTTCCATGGCTTCCCTCTCATCCCTGTCTCACTCCCTGGGCCTGCACTCACTCCCAGGGATCATTTCCCCAGTAAACCACCTGCATGTAAGCATTTGCCTGGGGACCTACTATGGAGGGAAACCAAGCTGAGACAGACAGGAAATTGGTGGACAGTAACACAATCTACCACTTTGCCCATATTGCAAAGTTAGAAAGTTTAATATAAAATTTCAATGTTAAGCTTTTCTTGATAAATCAGATCTGGCAGCACGTAACTGAAATCCTGGCAAGTCCACAAGAGGCTGGACCTGAATAGGGGCAGTGACTTCCTTGAGATGGGACCCAAGCTCTTTGTTGACAACATTTGCTATCTGAGAGGGAAAGTCTTCACTTTTTTATGCTGTCTACCTGGCTCCAGGAGTCATTTATTTTTCTGGGTTTTTGTTGTTGTTTGTTTTAAATCTCTGTCATAGGAACTGTTGGCTTGAGCTAGATATCTATGAATCCTTGGAAATTTTTTAAAATTATTATATGGAGAACTTTCTCATTTTGGGGGGTTTTATTTACTTATTTTGTTTCTCTTTCTCTGTTTTATAACAAAAGGATCAATTAAAAAAGAAAAAAAAAAACTTAGACTGGTAGTGCCAGGCTGGCAGGGACAGCCTGTCTGGTCACCACTGTATTCTCAGTGGTATATAGTAGGTGCATAAAGAATCTTTGCTGAATGGATGACAAGATGAGTGACTGAAGTAGCCTGTTCCCAATATGATCCTGAGCTCCTGACTCTCATGTCCTTGTAGCACCTACTCTTTTTGAGTGTGGGCTAAACTTATTATTTGCCTCTAATGAAGCCATAGGATGCCACTTCTGAGATTAGGTTATAAAAAAGACTGTGGCTTCTGTCTTGGCCCTCTCTGACTCTCTCTCTAACGTCCACAGCTGTGATGCCACAAGAATACTCAGATAGCACATGGACAGGCCCACATGGCAATGAATTGCAACTTGCCAGCAACCATGTGGGTTAGCTTGAAGCAGATTCTCCAGTCCTGAGTCTTCAGGTGGCTGTAGCTCTGGCTGACCATGTGACTGAACCTGAGGAGAAACGCTGAGCCAAAGACACACAGATAAGCTGCACCTGGATTCCTGACCTACAGAAACTGTGAAGTAGTAAATGTTTGTTGTTCAAAGCCAAGGGTTGGCAAAATACATTCCACTTGTTTTTGTAAATAAAGTTTTATTGGACCTTGGTAATGTTCGTTAATGTGCCTATTGTTATGGCTGCTTTCATACTTCAACAGCAGTAGCTATTGAGTAGTTGCAGCAAAAGACTATATGGCCCACAGGTCTAAAATATTTACTATGTGGCCCTTTAAGGAAAAGTTTGTCTATCCCTGTTTTAAGCTGCTAAGTTTGGGAAAAATAGTTACCTAGCAATGGATGACGAATACAATAGCTTTCAAATCCAAAACATTGGTCCTAACTGGGCTTGCAGGTCTTGAGGTAGGGCATCTAATTTCAGTTTAGCTTTGTTTAATAGATATTAACTGAGCACCTACTGTGTGCCAGGCATGGTCTCAATCATATTCCAGAATGCCACATTCAGTTCTTTAGCTCCACTGTCCCCTCCAGCATTTTCTTGGTCTATGGCATGATTTGCCAAATATTTGTGGATTTAAGTTGGCTTTTAGAGACTGGAATTAGCAAGACATTCTTTGGAATGCAACAGATAACTCTGTAATCATGGGGAGGTGAGCAGGGAGCAGGAGGACATTTAGCTGGTATTTCCATGCAAAGTTCTGATAGTTGTTAAAAGATGGAAATGTTTCCATCCCACCCTATGGAAATAGAGGGCCCCAAAGGCCCTACCTCCAGTAAACAAAGGGGTCAGGTATAGCACAGCAGGGCCACCCACAATTCTGAAGGCCACTCTAATTGGTCAGTTCCCTTGCCATGCTAGTGATTAAATATTGGCACATGGTTCCAGGACAAATTTCTGGCTTGTCCAGCAGGGGTGCTCAGTAATGTTGCCTGCATGATGGAATTCATAGACATCTATTGAATATTTGCCCCTTTTTGGAGTGGACAGGGAAGAGGACGCAAAGAGGAACAAGATGTAGGTCCCATCCTCAAGGAGAGGGGCCGTCTGATTCTCTAAGTGTGTCTAATCCTCACTCGGCAGGAGGGTCTGAAGCCAGACCTTCAGGGTTGAAATCCCACCCCACTTCTTATCAGCTGGTTGACCTTGAGCCAGTGATTCAGCGCCCTGTGTGCCTCAGTTTCCTCCTCTGTGACAATAATGGTTCCTACCCCATAGCATTTTAGTAGGGATGTGCTAACAGTAATGCCTTATACCCGGTTAGCACTCAGAAAATGTTAGAAAAGGAATTATCACTGTCCAGGAGCCAAAAGAACATGCTCTGAGGGGGTCATAATAATATCAAGAAGTACATTAAGAAGAGTTGTCAGTTTTTTTGTTTTTTTTTTTCAATTGAGAAGGAGTCTTGCTCTTGTTGCCCAGGCTGGAGTGCAATGGTGCGATCTTGGCTCACTGCAACCTCTATCTCCTGGGTTCAAGAGATTCTCCTGCCTCAATCTCCCAAGTAGCTGGGATTACAGGCATGCGCCACCTGGCTAATTTTGTATTTTTAGTAGAAATGGGGTTTCACCATGTCAGTCAGGCTGGTCTCGAACTCCTGACCTCAGGTGATCCACCTGCCTTGGCCTCCCAAAGTGCTGGGATTACGGACATGAGCCACCGCGCCCATCCAGGAAGAGTCCATTGATCATGGACTAGATTCCTGGCTCTGGTCTAGGCCCCATGCAGGCAGACAAGGCTGCCTTCATGGGCATGTGGCCTGTGCAAGAGACCTTCCTTTGGTTTAATGCTCTGCTGTTGCCATCTTGAGATGCTAAAGAATTTTCGAACTAATGTCTTACAGTTTTATTTTGCACTGGGTCTCACAGATTATGCAATTGGTCCTGCTTATAGAAGTGGACATGGCAAACTTCTGATCATCAGGAGCTTTGCAAATCTGCCCGGGGGAGCCAATGTGCCCACCAATCTTTACATCACAGAGCTACAGGCATTCTGGTGGAACACCGGGCCTAAGGCTGGCTCCCATGCTTCTTGGTTGGGTTGAAGCAGCCAAAGAGACTTCCCTGAGGCCACAAAGGAAGCCACATCAAGGGCCTAGCGTGTCTTATACCACCATCAAAACCTGGAGAGGAAAACGGATAAGGAGATCAGGTCCCATGGTGCATCCGGTTAAGGGAATGCTGCTTGGATTTATTTTCTGCAAGAGGAGTAAGGCCTTGAATTCTGAAATACTTTTGAAACCTTTGGAAAATCCCCCTTTAATCACCGATGACAGGTTGACATTTTTCCAGCTGTTTAGAAGCAGTAGACAAGTCAAGTTGCTCGGCAGGGCACAGGCTGGCATGCTGGGATATGTGTGGGTTCTAACCTTCCCTTTCCCTGGTTCTTTGCAGCTTTGAGGAAAAAGAAGAGAAAAATAAACCAACCAAAACAAAAGCCAGGCTCTTGCAGTGTTCTTGCCAGTCTATGCCATCTGCATTTGGGGATTTGCTCCTGAAAGTAAAATCTTAATTGGGTAACATTTTCCTGCTTCTTCCCAGCTCATGGATTCACCTTTTCGGCAGCGTCCCACTACGGCAGCTTGTGTCTCTCTCTGTATTAAATCTACTTCTTGGTTGGGAGAATTGTTTTATTGGCTCATCAGGTGCCAGCATGAATCCTTTATTTCCCTCCATCCCCAATTCCACGTGTGATCAAGACCTGGGTGTGGAGTAGAATCCAGGTTCCACCACAAGCGAACCTGTTGGTTAAGGGTATGTGCTCAAATCCCAGCTCTGCTTCTCAGTCTCTGGGGGGCCTTGGGGAAGTGACTTGGCCTCACTGTGCTTCTGTTTCCCCATCTGTAAAATGCTATGAGAAGAATGACATGACTTCACACATGTAAAGCTCTTAGAACACATAATTAAGTGCATAGGCACATAATCATATATTTAACATTTTAAAATATATATATATGCATCTGGTTAAGGAAATGTGTGTGTGTGTGTGTGTGTGTGTGTGAGTGCATATATACGTATCTTGCTCTGTCACCCAGACTGGAGTGCAGTGGCACGATCTCAGCTCGCTGTAACCTCTGCTTCCCGGGTTCAAGAGATTCTCTTGCCTCAGCCTCCCAAGTAGCTGGGATTACAGGTGTGCGTCACCATGCCTGCCTAATTTTTGTATTTTCAGTAGAGACGGGGTTTCACCATGTTGGCCAGGCTGGTCTCAAACTCCCAATCTCAAGTGATCCTCCCACCTCAGCCTCCAAAAGTGCTGGGATTACAGGTGTGAGCCACTGCGCCCAGACTTAAACATATTTTAAAGGCATCTTTTCCATTTATTATTATGAATGGATATAGTACTACCTCCACCATCCTATTCCCCCATTGATAAAAGCTCACAGGTACCTAACACCATGTTCCAGGTGCAATTTTAAGCCTTTTAGAAATATTTCCAAGCTTAAATCTCAAAACAACCTTATGAGGCAGGGACTGTTCTTTCTCCCATTTTGTAGATGAAGAAAACTGAGGCACAGAGAGGTTAAATAACTTGTCTGAAGTCACACAGCTAGTAAGTGTCAGAGTCAAAGTTCATACTCAAAAATTCGGCCCCAGAGGCACCCCACTCTTAATCATGGTGCTCTGTTAACATGTATAACTTGTGCCTTGCTGGACATTTAGAGTTTTTTCTTTTTCAATAAAAATTTAAACTTCTTATTGAAGAACGCATGTGTATCAAAAGAATAGGATGGGCTGGGCACAATGGCTCATGTCTAGAACCCCAGTGCTTTAGGAGGCTGAGGCACGAGGGTAGCTCAAGCCCAGGAGTTAGAGACCAGCCTGGGCAACATAGTGAGACCCTGTCTCTACCAAAAATCAAAAACTTAGCTAGGCGTGGTGGCACTTGCCTGTGCTTGGGAGGCTGAGGTAGGGGGATCCCTTGAAGCTGGAAAGTCAAGGCTGCAATGAGCTGTGATCACACCACTGCACTTCAGCCTGGGCAGCTAAGCCAGACCCTGTATCAAAAAAAAAAAAAAAAAAAAGAGTGGAGAATGCATTCATTTTCACAAACTGAAAACACCCATGGAATCATCACGCAGCCTTCAACACAGATGATAACACCCCTCAGAAGCCCCTTGTGGTCACTCCCTCACCCCCAAAGGTAGCTGCTAGCCCCACCTCCAACAACAGAGATTCATGTTGCCTATTTTTGTACTTTATGAAAATGTAATCAAGAGGTATGCATTCTTTCATTTCTGGCATCTTTGGCTCAATGTTATGTTTGTGATTTATCCGTATCGTTGCACACGGTTGTAGATTGTTTATTTTTATTACCACATAGTGTTCCACTTACAGTTTATCTTATCTATTCTACCATCGAGGGGCATTTGGGTAGTTTTTGTGAGTAACGCTGCTAGGAGCATTCTGGTGCATGACTTTCAGAGGGTGGATGGGTGCAATCCTGATTGGCGTGTCCTTAGAAGTGAAACCCCTGGGTCAGAGGGGATACATCTGCCAATCAGTTTGCTGGAGGCTTTTCAGTGTGTTGAGCAGTGGGGTAGGGGAGTGAAATGGAGGGTTGGGCATTTTTTAAGTGATTTATCTCGTTTCTGGCCATCGACTGGAAATAAAACATGACATTTGGACCCTGTGGAAGGCCGAGTCATCAAGGCATGGCAGGAGCTTATTTATGGGGTTTTGTTGAACATCCCACCTTTCTTTAATTTCTGCAGGATATCCTCTTCCTGTGAAGTGAGCTGAAAGAGCAAACCGTGAGGGCATCATGGTGTCACTGTTAGAACTATGAGGCAATGCTGTCAGCTAAGAACAGTGGGGCCGGTGCAGAAACTATCACTGAGGGAAGCGTGCGGGCATGGCACGAGCGCCTCCCAACAGCCCCAGAATCCGCCATGGATGATCAAGTGGATCATCCACTCACTCACTCGCCGAACGCTGACTGAGCACTCTGTGCGTGGCCAGCCATGTGCTGGGCACTGGGGACAAAGTAGCATACAAGGCTGGCCAGGTCTCTGCCCTCTCTGAGTTTACCTTCTCCTGGGGATATAAACACGAACATGAGCAAATTAAAAAAAAGATTTTCAGGCTAGGCACGGTGGCTCACACCTGTAATCCCAGCACTTTGGGAGGCTGAGGTGGGTGGATCACCGAAGGTCAGGAGTTCGAGACCAGCCTGACCAACTTGGTGAAACCCCATCTGTACTAAAAATATAAAAAAGTAGCTGTGCATGGTGGTGGATGCCTGTAGTCTCATCGACTTGGGAGGCTGAGGCAGGAGAATCACTTGAACCTGGGAGGTGGAGGTTGCAGTGAGCAGAGACTGTACCAGTGCACTCCAGCCTGGGCAACAATAGTGAAACTCCGTCTCAAAAAAAAATTTTTTTTTAAATTCTTTTTTTCAGAGCATGATAAGGAAATGAAAAGAATAAAATGAGGGGATGGGAAAATGAGTGCTTGGGGAGGGAGGCAGTACAGGAGACAGCCCAGGGAAAGCCAGTTTGAGGACATCATATTCGTAAGCTTGGAAATAGCAGTTGAGCAGGGCTGGCCTCGTGAGCGTGCACACCTGTGCATGTGCTAATGCTCTGCTGTTGCTGTCTTAAAGGTCGTCATAATTTTTGAACAAGGGGCCCCGCATTTCCATTTCACACCAGGCTCTGCCAATCACATAATTGGCCCTCTCAGATTGTTTAGGTTTCTAGAAAAGAAGAAACCTCCCATCATCTCTTCTGGGGTGGGGAACAAAGCAGCTGCCTTGCAAAAACACCCTCGGTGGCTAAACAATGAGGACGGCCTCTGTTTCCCCTGCCCCTTTCCCTTCACCCTCATTTCTTTGCATCTTACAAGTTCTCAACCTAGCCCTTGCCTCATGGAGCTTCAGTGAGAGCAAATCAGGATTGAGTGGAGCAGTCGCTTTTGATGTGGGCTTTTCATAGCTTAGAAATCTTGCAGTTCCCATCCCTGGAGGCCCCTGGGTGATTAATGATAATGGGGCTTTCTCCATTGTGCTAACCAGAAGGAAGGAAGGAAGAGTGCTTTGAAAGGAGAGGGTGTCCAAGTGCTAGGCTCTTGTAATTCAAGTCCCCCGGGGAGAAAAGTTTAACCTCTCACACAGGGCCTGGCTGGGTTGCTGGCTGGGGTGGCTTTGGGGAGCCGGATGAGCTGGTGACCTGGATCGGGTCATCCGGCTATGACCCCAGGTCATCTCTGTTGTGCTTTGAAGATCAGCCACTGCATCAGGAACAGCTGAGACCCACAGACTGCTGCTGAGGATATGAGACCCCTGCAAAATGCAAATTCTGGACTTGTCCACAAGGATGCTCCCAGCATCTCAGGGAGCCCTGTGTTCCAGGCACAGCCCCAGAACCCAGGGCATCTGCAGACAGAGGCCCAAATCTTCTACTCATAACACGAGCCTCATAACACCCCTGTCTCCACTTTTTCAATGTGCTTGTCAATGTCAGATACCATAAAGCATGGAGAAAGAATAAAGGGTAGTGAAGTGTGGATGCTGGGCTGGCTGATACCTGCCCTAGTGGACATTGACTGTGTGTACTACACAAACAGCGCTTCCCTTCCCACTTGTGAGCACAGCGTCCCCACCTTCTTGAGGAACCGAATCTTTCTCAGCCTCAGGTCTTGTTTTGGATGGCAGGCTTCAGCAGTGAGGGTGTGGCCCAGGCCTTGGTAAGAAGCATACTAAGCATACTTGGTGTCACAAGACACAGTCATGGGTTCAAAATTGACCACGAGACTCAAATGAGTCCCATGATGCTCATCTCTGTTGCTGCTGTTGTGTTTTACTCTGAAACCACTGGGCAAAGGAGACTCCTTTCCTGGTAGGAGTGGCTGAACGCGGGGATACGGCATGGAGCTGAGGATGGCTATCTCATCACTGCAGGGCAGACATTGAGTAAGATGGTGAAAAGAACACACAGAAAGGCAGAGCTGAGACATGAGGAGGGGTTGGGGAGGAAAGAATGAGCCTGATGACATTATTACACAGTGCTAGAGGGCCTGGATCTAGCCATGCCTGAAATCTACATGGTTTCCTTATTTGCTTCAGTCTGTTTGAGGTGAGTTTCTGTTTCTTTGTGACCAAGAGGCCCAGCAAATTTATTTACTCAGACGTTAGGGGGTTAATATTTGGCTGAATATTTTTAATTCTGTCTCCCTAGCTAGTCCCCAGCTTTGGGGACTGTAAGTTCCCTAAAGGCAGGAACTAGGCTAGCTGTGGTCAGTAGGTTTTGTGGTGTATGTTGATGGGAGACTGAGCAGGATGTTGGCTGTGGTGAGGCAAGGACAAAATGATTGAAGCATTGGGGAGGGGAGGAGAGTGCATGGAGGCAAGGCAGATTGAAGGCTCCCTCGTTCCCACATGACTCTGTGCGATCTCTGGGCTAGAGACTGAGGCTGCAGCAAGGGGCAGTCCACACACCATGTCTGTCCTCACAGAGTTCACCGTGAAGCGGGGCAAACAGGCACCAAACAAGACATCACGGTAATGACGTTTCGTAGACAAAGATAGGGGTTGTTAATGTATGTGTCTGCGTCTGTGTATTTATGTTCTCTGTTTCTTTGTCTCTGTCTCTCTCTGTCTCTGTCCATCTCTCTTTCTAAATATATGTGTAAGTCATATACATATCTCCCTAAGGTCCTCATAAATAAGCTCCTTAATGTAAAATTGTTGTGGGAAGGATGGGGTCACTCTGGGTAGCCCAGGGAGAAATAGAAGATTGTGTCAGGGCACCTGGTAGTGTTCAGAGCAGTCTGGCCATGATCCCCCAGCCAGCAGAGTGTTTTCATGGAAGGATGTGTGCCTGGTGCCTTTGGAGTCATTTGCTTATGACCAATGGCCAGGATGGCTGCTGTGGTGAGTGCTGAGGCACTTTTCTAAGTTCTGCAAAAGGGAGAAGGCAGAGCCTCCTAGCGACCTGTCTTTACAGGTTTCCAGAGTCTTTCCCTTAGACTCGCTCTCTGCCTCCAAAGGATCTGAGACTGGGAGAAAACAAATGTATAAACAGTATCAGCCATTGGGAAATGGTTTTTTCTCATGTTGCCCTGAGGCCTGGGTAGGAGGTGCTCTGTGGGTGAAGACGAAGGAGAGTGTCTCATACCTCTTTGGTGAATGGTCATCCAGAGTAGGGGTGTGTTCCCATGAGCTGAGGGCACGTACCCAGTTGCTCTTTTGATGGACAGCCCTGCCAGATGGAGGCTTCAGCCTGTCTCTCTGTACCTGCTCTATCTGCGCCACACAAGAAACCAGGTCCCAGTGGTTGGAGCCCTGGAGAGACAGGAAAAGATGAGGGTATAGAGATGTGCAGAGCAGGGGCTTTGGAATCAGACAGGCCTGGATCCTGGCCCTGCCCCTTTCTATGCCAGTGACGTTTGGGAAGTTCCTTACCCCTCTGCATGCCAGTTTCCACATCTGTAAAATGGGGATTCTTGCAGGGTTGCACCCCCAGGATGGCACTAATGATGATGATTCCTGGGCAGAGACGTTTGAGTGATGGCAATTTTCTTTGTCCTTTTCTGTACTTTCCAATTTTTGCCTGATGTAAATGTAAATATTTTTAATTCAGAGAAAAACAATGTGTGCTATTAGAAAATAAAAACATTTTTTGAAAGATTGGAGAGCACTGGGTAAGAGGAAAGATAAGAAGAGAGAGAGTGGAATTTGGAGGTAACCAGCAGTCATTTTGTTGCACTGCTACTATGGACTGATCAGAAACATGAGTCTCTTCTAGGGGCAACTTGGGAGCCCAGAGGTCTGCAGTGAACCAGGGAAGCCTGGACTGGGATGCAAGACTCCTTGTCACACCTTGAGAAGGGGCTGATGCTGCACTTTCCATCAGGATTGGAACAGCACAGTGGAAGGACAACAGGAGTGTGAAGGGGTTGGAAAAGGAGGGAGAGAGAACCAGGCCACGTGGAATTGATGAGGGCAGAGGAGAGGCCCAGAGGACAGACACCCACACCAAAGAAAAGTCACATGGTTTGTAAAAAAGAAAAATAGAAAGAAGGCCGGGTATGGTAGCTCACGCCTGTAATCCCAGCACTTTGGGAGGCCAAGGTGGGCAGATCACTTGAGGCCAGGAGTTTGAGATCAGCCCAGCCAACATGGCAAAACCCTATCTCTAAAAGAAATACAAAAATTAGCTGGGCTGGTGGTACACACCTGTAGTCCCAGCCACTCAAGAGGCTGAGGCATGAGAATCGCTTGAACCCGGGAAGCAGAGGATGCAATGAGCTGAGATGGCACCACTGCACTCCAGCCTGGGCGACAGAGCGAGATTCCATCTCAAAAAAAAAAAAAAAAAAAAGAAAAGAAAAATAGAAAGAAATGGTAATACCCTCAAAACCCCAAGTATCTCTAATCAGTCCCATTTCCTGCTGTCAGCCCGCCCCTCTGATGGGCCTCTTGGTCTGCACAGGGGCAGCCGTGATACAGGAACATCTCTGTTTCCCGTATTGCCATAAACCAATGACTGGCACATAGACAGTGTGCAACCAATCTTATCATTCAACTGGTTTAACCCAAATATAACTTGGGGTCTTACGTGGCCCAGTATTACCTTCATGTTGTATTTAGAAAACATAGAGTCCAGAGTAAAAACTGTAATTTTATTGTTTTTGAAACAGGGTCTCACTCTGTCACCCAGGCTGGAGTGCAGTGGCATGATCACCACTCATGGCAGCCTCTACTCCTGGGCTCAAGTGATCCTCCTACGTCAGCCTTCTGAGTAGCTGGGTCTACATGCACACCGCTATGCTCGGGTAACTTTTAATTTTTTTGTAGAGATGGGTTCTCCTTATGTTGCCCAGGTTGGCCTCGAACTCCTGGGCTCAAGTGGTCTTCCCACCTTGGCCTCCCAAAGTGGTAGGATTACAGGTGTGAGCCGCCAACGCACCAGGCCCATTTTAAAAAGATTCTAATCTTTACTCCTGACTTTGAAAGCACTTTATGTAGATCCATTTGTGATTCAGAGAGACACTTCCCCAAATCCCCTCCCTCTCTTCTCTCCTCTTCCCACATTCTGTGGTTGCCCCTAAATCTGTTCCTCATCTCCAGCCTGCGTGGTGCTTCTACTTCCTCCTTCCCACGTGCCACGTTTTATTGTCTCTCTGCCAGAGGTCACTGGAACATCTGCTCTGGTCAAAAAATACGGCAAAAGAGTAGAGAAAATGAACGCTCTTTGCCTCCAAGCCTGTCCTCGCTCTGTACAGAGAAATTCAAGCAGAGATGGCTGGTGAAGTGAACAAAGGGGGACTTGGCTAACAGAGGATCCAGGTTCAGATCTTGGATCCTTTTCTTGGTCGCCATGTGACTTTGGACACGGTATGGAGCCATTTGGAGATTCAGTTTCCTTGTGAGTAAAACAAGGAAAATAGTACACTTACCTGAGAGAGTAGTTAGGTTTAAATGAGTTGATTGAGAGGGGAGTTAGATTTAAATGAGTTAATTCATTTAGATGCTCTAACAGGGCCTGACTTGGATTCAGTGCTAATAAGTGTCTGTTTCCTCCTCCTCCGCTTCTTCATTTATTGTTACCATCATTATCATTATCATGATTGTTATCGTCATATGGTTATTGGAACCAGACTGAATTCAAATCTTGGTTCTACCACTTACTCGAATCCAAGTAAACTGTTTAACTGTTACGCACTTTCTTCCTCTGTAAAACAAGATTAAGACTAGTACCTATCTTCTAGAATTGTTGTGAGGATTAACCTCTGCTACTAACATAAGTAGAAGAGGTTAGAAGAACATTTGGCGCATGCTGAGTGCCCAACAGGTGTTAATTATTTTGTTCTATGCAGAGTTAGAGGTAGAATCAGGGTTTGAAACCAGTTCTGTTTGACTGTAAAATCTGTGTCCATAACTACTGTCCTGCCTTCTTCTCTCAGGCTTGTTGTGGGGCCACTTGAAATTACAAAAATGTTTCTTCCATATATACCTGAAAAAAATGCAAAGTAGAGTCTCAAAGAGACATTTGAACAACCATGTTCGTAGCAGTATGATTCACAGTAGCTAAAAAGTGGACACAACCCAGGTGTCCCTCAACAGATGAATGGATAAAGAAAATGAGATATTCCATACAATACAATATTATTTAGCTTAAAAAAGAAAGCAAATTCTGACACTTGCTGCAACATGGATGAATGCTAAATGGAATAAGCCAGACGGAAAAAAACGTGTACTGTGTAATTCCGCTTATATGAGGTTTCTTAGAGTAGTCAAACTCATAGAGACAAAAAGCAGAATGGTGGCCACCAGGGGCTTAGAGGAGAGGGGCATGGGGAGTTAGTGCTCATTAGTTTGGGAGGATGAAAACGTTCTAGAGATAGATGGTGGTGACGGCCGCATAATGTGAATGGACTTAATACTGTTAAACTGTACACTGCAAAATGATGAAGATGACAAATTTTATGTTACATGTATTTCACCACAATAAAAATATTGTGGGGTTGCCCATCCCTGTAGTCCCATCTACTTGGGAGGCTGAGGTACGAGGATGGCTTGAGCCCATGAGGTCGAGGCTGCAGTGAGCTGTGATCGTGCCCCTGAACTCCAGTCTGGGCAACAGAGTGAGACCCTGTCAAAAAAAAAAAGTAGAAAAAAAAGAGTTCCCTTCTTTCTGCCCCAGGAAAGAGAGGCTACAGGACTCAGTTTTCCTTAAGTCCTTTTGTTACTTTTCTGGTTACCCCAGTCAGCAGCTCCATCTCTTGCTTATGCCCTGACCTTGTGGTGCAGTGACGATAGCAGTACCACTGCCTCCTTCTGGGAGTCGGGGGTGAATGACCAAGACCTGTCCTCACTCCCCCGCTGAGAAGAAGGTGAGTGTGAGGGAGTCGGATAGATCTGGTGGCTCAGGCAGCCAGGAAGTCTTTGAAACTGATAAATTTTGAAAATGTGGAGGAAAAGTCTTATTTTGTAATTGTCTGTGCAGTGTTGGGAGAAAGGGGAATCCTGTGTGTTTTTGGCGCAGCCCCATTGGTTCGTGCGTGTGTGTTGCTGTGGAGCCCTGATTCCCTCTTCCCCTGTCACGGAGCTTCCAGCAGATGGCCCGGCCACCTTCTCATTAGGGGCAGGTGAAGATAACGGCACCATCACTTGTGGATCCTTTCTCTAGCTAACTTGCTAATGTCTGCCGGGATTCTTTTAGCTACAGTTTTGAGCTGTTCTCCCAGGTCAGCAGGTGGGAGTCCATGTTCCGGCAGAAATTGCTTCCTCTGGAGGAGCCCTGATTGGAATTCTGAGAAAGTGAAGGCAATTTGGAACTTCGAAACAGAGGCAAGCAGTGAGCTCACTGGCAAATTGAGGTTTCTTTTTTTTTTTTTTTCTCCTCTTCTTTCTGTCTCTTTCAGCTTAATTTTTCTCCCTGTCTTTCCAGGGTTCCTTATCCCATTTCTCTCTGCCAAGCTATTTCTATTTCTTACTCAAAAACCTTAGTTCAGACCTCTAGCCCATCTAGAACTCTGATGATTTCTGATTAAAACCTTGTCTTAACCTGGACTCCTTCAAAAGCAGATGCCAAGGCAAAGGCTGCTTGCTCAGGTAATTTATTTGGGAAAATCCCAGGGGCCAGGAGTGAGGCTGGGGCGGGAGTGCCGGGGCATGGGCAGGAGGTGCAGCAGAAATGCATCTCAGGACTGCCCATCCAGGAGATGAAAGCGGAAGTGTTTTCCCATCAGTTTCCACCCCTGTTGGTCAAGGCAGTCCCACAGGCATTAACCCCCTTATATTCTTGGGGTGCACTGGTGAATGCTGAGTGGGTTCCTACAGGCCTGGAAAGTCTCATGGTGTCACAGAAGCCCTGGGACAGGAAGCAAGATGAATATGGTGGAGTGAAGGCAAGAGGGTGTCTACCTGTGGCTCCAAGAAGCTGGTCAAAGCCCATATGGTGATCGTGATCCCCAACCTTTAAGCCCCAGAGACCAGTTTCATGGAAGACAGTTTTTCCATGGACTGGGAATGGGGAATGGTTTGGGGATGATTCAAGCCCATTACATTTATTGTGCACTTTATTTCTATTATTGTTACATTGTAATATATAATGAAATAATTATACAACTCACCATAATGTAGAATCAGTGGGAGCCCTGATCTTGTTTTCCTGCAACTAGACAGTCCCATCTGGGGGTGATGGGAGACAGTGACAGATCATCAGGCATTAGATTCTCATAAGAAGCATGCAGTCTAGATTCCTCACAAGTGCAATTCACATAGGGTTTATGCTTCTGTGAGATTCTCTTGCTGCATGCAGCTCATCTGACAGGAGGTGGAGCTAAAGTGGTAATGCAAGTATTGGGAAGCGTCTGTAAATACAGTGAAGCTTTGCTTGCTAGCCCACCACTCACCTCCTACTGTGTGACCCTCAGTTTCTAACAGGCCATGGACTGGTACTGGTCCCTGGCCCAGGGATTGGGGACCCCTGCTGTATGGGACTGACCACCCACCACAGTCATGGCTGGAGTAAGAGGTGGGCCAACAGCTACCCCGTATAGATCTTTAGAGGCCCAACTCTGAGAATAGTGGGTGCCTTAAAACATACAGGAATGCAATTCAGCACACAACTGCTATGTAAAGTGTCAGGGGGTTCAGCGAGGGCCTACGTTTCCCCCAAAGGCCTACTTCAATGACTTTTGAAAGAGTGTCTATCAAATGCTTTAATTTTCCTCTCTAATTCTCAGTGATCCCAGATCCTGCTCTGCTCAGACCCTACATGTGTGCTCAGCCTGCCTGTCAGGTGTGACTGACTGGCAAGACCACAGCCACTGCTGACAGTGTGCACCTCACAGTCAGGCTGGAAGGACTGGACTCACTTCTATATATAAAGTATTCAGAACATAACAGCTCCCCAAATGTGGTCATTGGCTTTTTCAATTATATTATTATGTCTTTGTTTTGGAGTCCTGGATGTTATTGAGACTTGAGAGAAAGGATTAAAGAAAAGCCTCCTCATATTTGAGGGGTAGAGGGGAGTTCCTAGTTTAGTTGAAGTGTCTCTATATTATATGTATATATCTGATATATATTTAGTTGGACTCACGTCATGTTTCCTGGGTTACCAGCATGGGTTAAGCACTGTGTGGGACAGGCATGGTAGAGTGCACGAGAAGCAAATTGTTGCAAAGGCACATGGCCTCAGTGTCCACGCCAGAGGTCCCCTACTGCCTCTGTAGACAATTGCACAGACAATGGCTTCCTAGTTGGAGCACCCAGACCAAGGGTTCTTTCTGGCATCTGTTCAGTCTTTGAGGTCAGGCTGGCATGTTGCTAAGACCTCCAGGAGTAACCCCCAACCCCTGAGAAATAGGAGATGCTGGAGGAATACCCCAACTTCCTTGCCCCTTGATGGGGCGCTCTGAGATATGTTCTACACACTGTCTCAGGAGTTCCCCAGTGAGATGGGGACCATTATCCACTTTTCTAGGTTTTCTTCCCTATCTTCCTTCACTGCACTTCTAGGGGTCATGGTGTCTACTTAGGAGACTTAAAAAATGACTTTTAAATGTCATTCTGATTATAGAAGTGATTCTTGCTTATTGTAAACAGAGGTGACATCATGATTTATAGCACAGGAAATGATAGTTCTTTTAGATATCAGGTCCCTCCCCCCTCAGCCATGACCATTCTTAATTGTTTGATGAGCACCTTTCCACACTTTAGCAAAGATAACAATTTTTGGAATCACATTGGATATGGTCTGGCTCTGTGTCCCCACCCAAATCTCATCTTGAATTGTAATCTGAACTGCAGTCCCTAGGTGTCGAGGGAGGGACCTGCTGGGAGGTGATTGGATCACGGGCACAGTTTTCCCCATGTTGTTTTTGTAATAGTGAGGGAGTTCTCGGGAGATCTGATGGTTTAAAAATGGCATTTTCCCCTGCTCCCTCTCTCTCTCCTGCTGCCTTGTGAAGAAGGTACTTGCTTCTCCTTCACTTTCTGGCATGATTGTAAGTTTCCTGAGGCCTCCTCAGTCATGTGGAACTGTGAGTCAAACCTCCTTTTTTTTTTGGTGGGGGGGTGGGGGATGGATTCTTGTTCTGTTGCCCAGGCTAGTGTGCAGTGGCGCAATCTCAGCTCACTGCAAGCTCTGCCTCCCAGGTTCAGACCACTCTCCTGCCTCAGCCTCCCGAGTAGCTGGGACTACAGGCACCTGCCACCATGCCTGGCTAAACTTTTTGTATTTTTTCACCATGTTAACCAGGATGGTCTTGATCTCCTGACCTTGTGATCCACCCACCTTAGTCTCCCAAAGTGCTGGGATTACAGGCGTGGGCCACCGCGCCTGGCTCAAACCTCCTTTCTTTATAAATTATCCAGTCTTGGGTATGTTTTTATAGCAGTGTGAAAATGGACTAATATAATGTTATATTAATATTCTGTAACTTTTTTCCATGTAATATGTATTTTTCCATATAGTCCATACAGTTCTATCCCATTTTTCCTAGTAGATGCCTGTGTGTCAGTAAGAGAACACATAATGTTTCACGTAACTCGGACCCTATCGATCGACCATTATGTTACATCTAGTATTTTGCTGCTATCAACAGTGGGCAGTAAGTCTGTTTACAAACATTTGTTGTACTCTGCTGTTGGCATGTCCATGGGATAAGTTTTTAGAAAAGAAATCTTGACTAAAAGAGAACCCACATTAAAAATACTAATAGATATTATCTAATTGTGTTCCAAGATAATTGAACAATTTATACTCATGAGGTTTTCAGATACTGGCTATGGCCTGGGAGGCTGGTGTAATTGTAAGGCAGTCATGAACCGCAGAGAGGAGCAAGTGGGGACAGGCTCTGCCACCCCAAATATGTACCTGTCACTCTTGCCTTACTAATCCAGATCACTGACTCCTACCCTCCAGAAGCCCCATTAGAAACTCACTTTTTCTTGGAGAGAGGAGAGTGCACCAGTGCAATGTTGTGAAAGGCACAGGGGTGGGAAAAGCATGTTTGTGTTGGTTTATGTGTCTTTGGACAATCCGGAGGGAAACAGTGTCCAGAGTCAGATAGTCCTGTGCTGGAATCCCAGCTGTGCCACATCCGAGTCTATTACTTTGGTAAGTCACTTACCTGTTTGGATTTACTTTTCTCACCTGAAAAAACAGAGACCAGAATACTTGCTTTATGCATATGTGATATCAGTTAGGCTAATGCTTGGCTGCTGTAACAGAAAGGCCCTCAGTCTCAATGGCTGAACACAATAGAAGCTGTTTCTCGTGAGTGGGTAGCATCAGTCCTCTGCACATTCCATTGACTGGGCCTCAGCTATGAAAACCGGCCTCTCAGATCTCCTGCCATGGGGAGTGTGACCGACTGGCAGCGCCAGCTGCCATCACCCTGGATTTACCATCACTTTCATGTGAAGGGAGGCCCTGCTTCTCCCTGGCTGCTCCCGCCAAGAATTGGGACACCTTCAATGGGCAGCTCTGGTGCAAAGACTCCCCACTTGGCTGGCAGAAACTTTCTTGGAAGTGTGATGCAGTCTGAGACTTCTGCTACGCAACCCTCTTCTCCCCCTGCTTTGCTCCTCCAGGAGTCAAACTTCAGGTAGCCTGAAAGCTCTCCCTGCTTTCTCCTGCTCTCCCCCGACCCCAACAAAATACTTGCAAATCAAATCTCATCTAGGTGTCTCTTTCTCTGTCAGCCTGAACTAAAGCACAGGACCATACTTAACTGCAAGGGACTCTGGGAAATGTAGTTCAGCTGCATGGCTGAGTGGAAAAGGAAGTGGGTTTGGTGAAGAGTGAGCCAGTCCCTGGCACAGAGAATTATGAGGATTAGATAATATGTAAAGTCCTTAGCTCTGGGCCTGACGCACAGCAACACAGTAAATGGCTTGTCACCATTGCCATTTGTACCAAGAGTCCCTTCAAGCAAGCAGTGTGTCTCCTTATTGCACATGTGTCTTGGCCCAGCAGGTGGGCTGACCACTCAGTGAGGTTCCTCCAAATCAGAGCAAGGAGAGTCACAGGCACATGCCCCGGTGTTCCAAGGAGGAGACGTTAGCTGGAGAGGCGCCGCCTCCGGGAACGTCTCTCTGCCAGCCGCTCTAGCTCACCATCCAGGGCCGCTCTACTTGGCTCCCTCCTCAGATGACAGCACGGTGTGATGTGACCAGCTTAGCCAATGCCGGTCCTCAGGAGAAGCCCACACATCCCGAAGGGAGCATCTTCACCCATCCCCAGCACCTCCCTCCATGCCTGCTTCCAAGCACTGCCACCGCTTTAAGAGTTCCATAAATGCTGATAATTGCTGCATTAAACTTCAGTTTATTATTTTCCCTGGGTGCAGGTATGCGGATGATATGAGGCTTCGCTGCATTTACATACAAATTGAAGATTTTTATTAATCAGTCCAGTACCAGGAATCCAACGTTAACAGTCCATCAGGCCCTTAAATACATTTGGTGACATTTTTACCATGCATTAGCATGATAGGGCAAGGCGAATATAATGTACCAATGATTGCTTTTCCATTGAAAGCACAAACGGTTTCATTTTTCCTGTCATCTCAAATAAGTGTTAAAGAGGGTTTGGAGGCTGTTGTGTCTGCGCCGTATGCTCGGGACTTACAAACACTGATGAGCACATTAAATAACCATTAGCGTCTGGGCCTGGACCACAGCACCGTCCCTTCTCTTCAGAATTTATTCTTTGATTTAAAGTGAAGGCAATCTGTGGTTGCTTTCATAAAGTCCTGCGGCCCCTCCATTCTCCCTCCAACAAAATGCATTACAACAGTAATTTTATGACTGTTAAAATAACTGTCGTTAACAAGCACTTAATTAAAATGTACAATAAATAGCCGACTACAGCCTTATCTGCTCTCCGGAGCAGCCTCAGCCCGAGACTGCAATGCCCAGGCCTGCTGTTGCCCAGCTTGTTTGCAGATTAATTGCTTTTCGAGCTGGCAGGAGCTGCCTCTTCAGCGGCCAGATCGTAAATGACCAGATAGGGACTTTATCAATCAGGCGAGTGCGTCTGTGACCACTGGTGGACGGGGAGGCTGGCTGGGGAGCGGTTGGAGGGCAAGTCTTGGATAGGTGGAGGTACTGATCAGAGAGGGGGCCAGAGTGGGCATTGGTGGAGGTATATAAGGGAGAAAACCTGCAGGAAGGTGTCCCCAGTGGGCTGGCCTGCTCCAGACCTCATTTTGGACATCTCTAGCCTAGTCATTGCTTTGATAATAATAATAGTTAGTCTCATCGTGTACCAGGTGCTTTCTTTTTATCAACTTTTTTTCTTGTTTTGAGACACGGTGTTGTCCAGGTTGGAGTGCAATGGTGCAATCATAGCTTACTGCAACCTTGAACTTCTGGGCTCAAGCTATCTTCCTGTCTCAGTCTCCCAAGTAGCTAGGACTACAGGCACGTGCAACCATGCCCAGCTAATTTTTTTTTAATTTTTATTTTTGTAGAGATGGGATCTCGCTATGTTGCCCAGGCTGGTCTCCAACTCTTGGCCTCAAGCAATCCTTCCACCTCTACCTTTTAAAGCACAGGCATTGAGCACTGTGCCCATATCAACTTCTTTAATTCTCACAACTATGTCAGGTTGTTATTATCAGGATTCTCATTTATAGATGAGGAATCTGAGGCGCAGAGAGGTTAAGTAACCTACCCAGGATCATACAGCTAATAGTGGCTCAGGTGGAGTTCAAACCCAGGCAGGATTGCTCCTGCAAGGGGCACTTAAGCACTGCATTGTGCTGTTTCTCGGTAGATAAACAAGATAGTCAAGCGCCTGGAGTTGCCCTAAACTCTTCAAGGCAATGTTCATTCCTTTAATAAATACCTGTCTATTAATGCCTACTTTGTGTTGGGCCTGTGCTAGAGGTGAGAGGTACAAAGGTGAGCCTGAAGGATCTCATCTCTGCCCTTCTACAGCTCAGCGGCCAGTGGAGAAGGCAGCTGTGGCTCAGGGGAAGGGACCTTAGAGCAGAGCACCTTTAAAAGGGTGTGTGTGTGTGGGTTTCAATTCTTGCACCTCTAGAATTCTTGCATGTGTGTGTGTGTGTGTGCATGCTTGTGTGAGTGGGGTTCAGGAGAGCTTTCAGGAGGAAGTGACTTTTCAGCCGAGGCTGAAACTGAGCAGGGACTAGCCAGGAGAAAGGCAGGGGAGTAAGTGTTCCAGGCAGGGGAACAGCATTTGTGAGGGCATTGAGGAGAGAGAGCATTCAGCAGGGCTACCGTGGCATGTGTGAGTGACCAGAGGTGGGGCTTAGGAAGTTGGCTGGTGCTAGACCGTGGAGGGTCTTCTGAATAAATTCAGAGTTTCAGCAGGTCACCTGATTTGTGTTTTAGAAGGGGTCTTATCTGGAGAAGGTTCTCATCAACAACTTGGTAAAGTAGGTGTCATGATTCCCACTTCTACAACCGAAGGGAAAAAAGGCATATGGTAGAGTTAAGTGACTTGCCAAGGTTACTGGCTCAGAGCATCAGGGCAGACAGTGGTGAGCTTGAGGCCAGCTTCCCACACAGAGGCCCACAGCTTGCCCACCTGTTCAGCTACCCTCAGGTGACTCATTACAGCCCAGGCTGGGGACTCTTCTGGGTTTTGGAGCTGGTATCTTGGAGCTGGAACTACTGAGTCGTGAAAATAATTATCCTAAGAATGCAGGTTGTCTTCCTTTGCAAGTCTGTATTGCTGTGGTTTTCCCTGGAGCCCCAGGCTGGGAAGTAATCATGGCTAGGAATGCTTTGGGCTGCAAGTAGCAGAATGCAATAGAAGACTCCAACAACATGCTGAAGCAATGCAACCATTTAATCATATTCCAAAATGAGAGGTCTGTGGAAGAGCACTTTCAGCTTGGCAAAGAGTCTACCCATATCAACAAAGACCCAGGCCCTTTCTATATTCTCTTCTGCTCTCTTCAGTATATTGGCCCTTTATTCTTAGGCATTTGCAGAATGGTCACAAAATGGCTGCCAGATTAAAGGTAGGAAGAGAAGGAGCTTGCTGGGAAAGAGCACTTCCTCTTCGGTGCCATTGGTCAAATCTAAGTCACATGACTGTCTTTAGTTGTGGGGGTAGGCTGGGAAAGGACTCTCCAGCAGCTGACCTGTGCTGCTGAACTGAGCACCAGGCACACAGCCACCCTGAACAAAATCAGAGCGCTCTCAGCAAACAAGAAAG
This sequence comes from Macaca fascicularis, assembly GCF_037993035.2. Lineage (NCBI taxonomy): Eukaryota > Metazoa > Chordata > Mammalia > Primates > Cercopithecidae > Macaca > Macaca fascicularis. The sequence goes on from NC_088394.1 coordinate 50,299,919, forward strand.
AATGGGAGAGACGAGGGAAGGCATCAAACAGCCATAGCAGTTATCGTGCATCAGGAACTAAGAAGGATTTTGCATGGTCTCTCTCTCTCTCTCTCTCTCTCTCTCCCCACCTCTCTCTCATTTCTCACTTTTTAAAGACAGGGTCTTCCTTTGTCACCCAGGTTGGAGTGCAGTGACACAATCGGGCTCACTACAGCCTTGACTTCCTGAGCTTAAGTGATCTTTCTGCCTCAGCCTCCTGAGTAACTGGGACCACAGGCATGTACCACCATGCCCAGATAATTTTTAAATATTTTTTGTGAGACAGGCTGGTCTCAAACTCCTGGCCTCAAGTGATTCTCCCCTGCTTTAGCATCCCAAAGTGCTGGGGTTCTAGGTGTGAGCTGCCTTGCCCTGCTGTAGATTCTTTTTTCAATTTTTGCACCTCTAGAAGGTAGCTGAGAAAATTGAGGCTCAGAGAGGCCCCAGAGGGGGATCTCTGATCTGTCCAACCTCAGGATCCCTGCTCTTGACCTCCAGAATGTAATTATGTGACCATCACAGCCCCTGGGAGTATATGCGAAGGTGGTTCTCCTCAACTCTCAGATGTCTGTAGGCATCTGAGATGCCTGTTGCCCCATCTGTACCAGGCACCCTGAGCCTTCAGACTTGGGCCTGATTTCTGGTTCTTTCTCCCAAGGGCCACATTCATCCACCCTGATCGCCTAACAGGTTGACAGAGCAATTCCGTCAACACCTAATGGTGAGCTCATTTTGTGCAAATCCTAGATCTCAGACTCATTTAAAAAAGTCAGTTTCATTATAGTAAGGAATAGCTCTGTCCCCAAAGAAGATGGAAGGCAATGGTAGATTGCTTTTAAAACAGGAAAATGGTCAAACTCTTTTTTGGGGTGTCTGTGTGTGTGTGATGACTCTGAGGCCAGCATGTACAATCTGCCTTTCGCTGGGGAGGTGATTGGTGATCAAGTAAATGCAGGCAGCTGAGGGGTCAGGCCAGGGGCTTGGCTGCATCCCGCAGCCGGAGATACATGAGACTCCTACTAATGTGGAAGCTTTATTCATATGGAGCCATCCCAGCCTCACAAATAAATGGAGACCAGCCAAAGAACTGATCTGGAAGCCACTGCAAACACACAATCAGCTGTCAGGGAGAGGGGGTGGCATGGAGCAAAATGCTTCCCCATCTTGGCTTCTCAGAAGATGTTTAACTAAGGTCTCTACCTGGCTGTTATTTAAACAAACACAAAAGATGAAGGTAAGCAGTCCAGGGAGAATGCTTGAAACCCATCAGCAAACAGGGGAGCTCAGCTGGGAGGGAGGTGCTCTGTGTGTGTGTCAAATCCATTTGCATCAGAATCCTGCAGGGACAGAAATGCTCAAATGCGGAGTGAGTATGCACAGCCATTTGCCTGTGTGAAGGCCTGAGAAGGAGCTGAGCAGGCCCCAGGGATGTGCAGAGGGGCACATCCTCGGGTGGCCAGCGTCTCCTGTGTGCATTCATTAAAGGGCCAGCTTGGTGGCTCCATGGCTAAACAGTGACGGCGCCATTTATGCACCAGGAAGAGTGTTACCCAGGCATGCGCCGTTTTGATTTATTTTGATTAACTTGTTATGAGTCCGCTTACTGAGTGTTGCCTGTGCTTGCAGAGCCGCAGAGCAGCCTCTTTGCTGAGGGTCCCTGTCATTCTTCATATCCTCTGGCTTTGCCTCTCCTGTTGCTTGCCTTATGAAAATCAATAAAGTGGGGTGGGAAGAGCAGGGGATGGTGATTGGATCCATGAGTCCTGGGATGGGCTAATTGTGTCATTTTGGGTAAGTCACTGTCTTGCTGAGCTCTACATTCCTTTTTGGTCAAATAGGAATAATCCCCATCTCTCAGCATTGTTGGGAGTATTGAATGAAATCCTGGACACTGGGACGGTTCTCTTGCCTGCTTGCTTTCTCACCGTGTTAGATCCAGATGTTAAACCACATGCTTGCTGCAAGACCAAAGATCTAGGAGAGAAACCTAGGGATCATTTGTGCAATATTTGCAACTTATGCAATGAGAGGCATCGGGTAACATTGTGACACTGATTCCCGAGAGTGAACTGTACTGCCTTTCCCACTCTCTTTCAATCAGAGCTAAGTCAAAATGAGTCTCCATTTGTGCTAATAAGCCTTTAACATCTCTCCAACTCTTTTTAATCTCTCTTTAAAACAAAGATAGCATGGGGACAGAAAGTAGAGGGGTGGTTGCCAGGGGCTGGAAGGAGGATGGTGGTGGTGGTGGGGTTGTGATTTAATGGATATGGAGTTTCAGTTTGGGAGGATGAAGAAAGTTCTGGAGATGGATGGTGGTGCTGGTTGCATAACAGTGTGAATGTACTTAATGCCACTGAACTGTACAATTAAAAATAGTTTGAATGGTAAATTTTATATTATGTATGTTTTCCACACTAAAAATGAAAATTAAAAACAAAAAACAAAGACAGAACAGGCTTCAGGCACAAAGGTTTTAGTAAGCAATGATGTCTAACTAGACTTTAATAACATTATTTTAAAAAATTAATTTGACTCTTTAGGTGGCTTTTATTTAGCACAAAGGATACTGGCTTTCCATTTCCAAATATCCACTTGATACAAAGTTTCCTTTTGAAATACATTTAATTAAGCCAGGAGAAATGGTGAGGAAATAACAGTGCATGAATAGAGCAACATCAGGAAGCTGGAACTTGAATGTCTGAAGTTGGGGAAATTGATGCCTGGGCTTCATCTTCAGGTGGGGCACCTGAACCCTGGAAGGACAGCGCTGGGCCTGGGCCCTCAGCACACTGTTCCTTTGTGTCCACTCTGCTCCCCCTTGATTCTTTGCCTTGGCTACCTTCACTGTGCACACCCCAGCCAGGGTTGCTTAATCACGGCTGGGGAGATGGCTGAGCAGGCACCTCTCTTGCCCAGCCTGAAGCTTCTGGGGCACTTACTTTGTCCTGAGGTCTGCTGTGGCTGCTCTGAGCTTTGGGGGACAGATCCCAAATACCCTGATAGCAAAATGACAAAGTTACTTAGGTGACAATTGGATAAGGTCTTCCAAGATTCTTTTTTTGTTCGTTTCTTTTACAGACAGCGTCTCCTCTGTCACCCAGGCTGCAGTGCAGTGGTGCAATCATAGCTTACTGCAGTCTCTCAATTCCTGGACTCAAGTGATCCTCCTGCCTCAGCCTCCCAAGTAGGTGGGACCACAGGCAAGCACCACCACACTGGAGTAATTAAACACTTTTTGTTTTTGTTTTTTTGTAGAGATGGGGGTGTCACTATGATGCCCAGGCTGGTCTGAAACTCCTAGCCTCGTGACCTTCCTGCCTCAGCCTCCCAAAGTGCTGGGATTACAGTTATGATCCACTATGCCTGGCCTTCTTTCAAGGTTCTGATTGCAATTTAGGATTAACTAGAGCAGGGGTTCCCAAATATGGCTGCACTTTAGAATCATCTAGGCCCCACACCCAGGAAAATTAAATCAGAATCTCTTGAGGGTGAAGTTTGGCTATCCCATAATCCTCAAAGCTTCTCAGGAGATTCTAATGTACGACAGATTGAGAACCCGCATCACAGCCAAAGGTGATTGCCTATCAATATCTTTATCTTCTGCCTGGAATGGCCTCTTCTTCCTCTTTACAAATTCCAAAATGTGTTTTAAGACTCAGCTGAAATGTTTCCACCTCTAGGAAGGCCTCCATGCTCTTCCCAGCTTTGATATCTGATGGTTACACCTTATACTATATTGTAATCCTGATTCTTGGACAGTTTCCACCAGTAGGTGAGATGCTTCTTGAAGACTGGAGTTATGCATAATTCACTATCGCATTCTCGTGGCCTGGCATGTAGTGTTCAATACATGTCTTTGCTCCTAGAGTAAATGAACATACAAACCCTAAGAAACATATTCACTTGGGCAGCTGAACAGGGTTCCTTTGAGGTCAGTGATGGGTTCTGAGGCTGGTCCTGCTTTAGACCATCATGGATACCTTCCAGATTTATGCGTCTTAAGACTTCTGCCTGATTGGGTCCCCAAGACTTCCCTGGTCTTACCTGCAGTCACTCTCTCCCAACTCTTCTCTCTCTTGCTTTAAATTCTTAGGTGTTTTCTAGTCCTAGAACCTTTGTGCAAACTGTTCTCTCTTCCTAAAATACTTTTTAGTCCAATATGGCCTGGCTTTCTCCTAAATGTCCCTTCCTTAAGTGACCTTCCTTGAGACTTATCCCTAAAGGGTGTTACTCAGTTTTGATTTTTGTTTGTTTGGTTGGTTGGTTGTTTTTTTGAGACGGAGTCTCGCTCTGTCGCCCAGGCTGGAGTGCAGTGGCCGGATCTCAGCTCACTGCAAGCTCCGCCTGCCGGGTCCACGCCATTCTCCTGCCTCAGCCTCCCGAGTAGCTGGAACTACAGGCGCCCACCACCTCGCCCAGCTAGTTTTTTGTATTTTTTAGTAGAGACGGCGTTTCACTGTGTTAGCCAGGATGGTCTCGATCTCCTGACCTCGTGATCCGCCCGTCTCGGCCTCCCAAAGTGCTGGGATTACAGGCTTGAGCCACCGCACCCGGCCATTGATTTTTTTTTAAGAGTCAGGGTCTTATGCTGTCACTCAGGGTGGAATGCAGTGGCCCAATCATAGGCCACTATAGCCTCTAACTTCTGGGCTCAAGTGATACTCCCACCTCAGCCTCCTAAACTGATAGGACTATAGACATGGACTACCACACCCAGATAATTTTTAAATTTGTTGTAGAGATGGGAGTTCTCACTATGTTGTCCAGGCTAGTTTTGAACTCCTGGTCTCATAGAATCCTCCTGCGTCAGCCTCCCAAATTGCTGGGATTACAGGCATGGACCACTGTGCTTGACTCATTTTTTATTTGTAATTGCAGCACATTCTTTGTTTATTCACAACACTAACGCTGGTTTTTAATTATATATTTGTCACCCCCATGTGATTCTTTGATTAATATCAGCCACCCCAACTAGCATAGTTAGGGGCCAATAGTAAGTGTTCAATAAATATTGGCTAAATGAAGATTTAGGTATCATATATTGGTAAATGAAGATTTAATCATTGTGTTATCCTTGAAAGCAATTATGCCTGGGAGCCAGGCCAACCTCCACAAACAGCCAGCATCTCCACTATCCCATGGTTTTTGGTTTAGTCTCAGCCTCCTTTTGTTGCAGTCTCTTTCAGTTTCATTTACTCTCAGGAGGGAATGAGCTGAGTCTCCATTTTCATGCCTAGATAATGCTCGGGGCCTGGTGAAACAGTGGTGAGCCAAGGCTAGTAAGGGAGGCTGCCATTAATCAAAGACTCTCATATGAAACCAAGATGGTGGGAGGGTGGCTATGGCTGCTGCTTCCACACCATCTGAAAGACAGCGCTGGCCTGCACTGTGGCCAGTGGTGCACGGATTCTTGAACGTGTCCTCAGCTCACTGTGCAGGGTGCCACTAGGCACACACAAGCCCATCACAGTGGCTACACTCCCACTTAGTGGTGCTTAGACTTCTCTTAGGCAAATGTTTTCCTGGCCACAAAAGTAAAGGGCAGGTCAGGTGCCAGTGACGTGGGAGCCTAAAGCCCAGAGGAAGCCACTGCAGTCTTCAGATGACACCAGCCTTCTTTCCCTTCATTCCACCTGAGTTAGAGCTTGGCTCAAATCCCAGGACTTTGGGAGGCTGAAGCAGGAGAACTGCTTGAGGCCAAGAGTTTGAGATCAGCCTGGGCAACATAGCAAGGCCCTTGTCTCTGTGAAATTAAAAGAAATGAGCTAGGTGTAGTGGCGTGTGTCTGTGGACCCAGCTACTTTGGAGGCTGAGGGTTGAGGCAGGAAGTTGGCTCGAGCCTGGGAGTTCAAGGCTGTAGTGAGCCACGGTTGTACCACTGCACTCCAGCCTGGGAAACAGAGTGAGACCCTGTCTCAAAAAAAAAAGGAAAGAAAGAAAAGAAAAATAAAAGTGAAATCACGAAAAGAACCAGGATCCTGCTCCCTGACCCCAGAAGTGGAGAAGGATTTGGAATAGAGAGGGAGGTGGATGATGAAGCACTGCGTGGCCTTGTCTATGCACTGCTTTTCTATTGATGACACTTTTCAGATCCCTCCTCACTGTATCCTTCAATCTGTATTTGCAGTCTTCTGGATCAGTTGGTTCCACTGTGGCTCAGTTACCTAAGACCAAATTAACAAACAGTCGATGGCCTAATAGTGACCAGAATCTCATATCAAAACTAATAAATTAGACCAAAATATGACATCTCTTCAGCTTTTGCAAACTTCCAGGTTTTATTTTTCATGTATGTGTAGTCCTTCAACGGAGAACATTTTCTTAGAGCATCTCCTCTGTTTGGTACCAGCCGTCAGAGCCGCTGGCTGTGGTGGGGAAGCAGGAGTGTGGAGGTCCAACCTGGCTGACAGTTGGACACAGGTGGAAATCTTGGGAGAAGAGAGAGTAGGGAGAGAAGGCTCATGGCCCTCCTCTCCAGCTAAGAAATTTGAGATAAGCCCTGAAATGGCATCTCCAAACTGATATTAACAGATCCCAGAATTTGTTAGTTTTTGAAAGGCACAACTTAAAATTTATCAGTAAGGCAGACCTGGTGAACAAAGGAAACCAGATTGTGGTCAGACAATGGTTCTGCTTGCCACAGGGCAGCGGTGAAGTAGGAGGTAGGAGTTTATCCTGGTCCCAGCCAGATCAGCTCTGCATTTGAACGGAACATTGCTGCCAACACCCACCTTGGGGGTTAGTAACCAAGGAAGCCATGGGGAATTTCTACTTCAACCTGCTCTGATGAGGGATTGTGTTTTGATATTTCTCTCTGCAGATAAGTTTCATTTCTAATTTTAATTTTAACATTTGGATTGTGTTCTGGCCAGATTGGAAAGGTCTCTCTGCTCATTTGCAGAAAGAACACGCTCTTCCCAGTGAAATCTAAGTAACAATACTCTGCAATTTCCAAGAACCCTTCCCTCCTCCTCACTCCCTACTCCTACTGATTGCCAGAGTGTCAGAGACCTGAAATTGCCTCTTTTCTCACGTGACTGATCCACTTGTACGAGTCAGGAGTGCCTAGATTAAAGTGTGGTAACAAAGAGCTCTAAATGTCATATGTCATTGGCTTCAAGCAAAGGTTTATTACTCATATGCACTTCATATCCAGCAGAGATTGGTGCAGAAGTCAGGGTGTAGGGGGCCCCAGGACCTGAGTGACAAATGACCCCTCCATCATTTATCACTCAGGTCCTGGGGCTGAGGAAGCCTCTTCCATCTCATGCCACTGGCCTCTCCACACAAAGCTTCCAGATCCTGGGAAGAGATGGCTGGAGAGTCAAGATGGCTCATACCTCACCGGCCATGACTAGTCACAGAAACAAGGAATTACGACCCTCTACGTGTGTGGAAGTAGAAGAGAAGTGGCTTCAGGTGACCTGTAGTAACCTGTGCAGACTGAGCCTTTGCTTTTTGATCCTGTCGTGCGATTCCTCTCCAAGTCCAGGTGCTTTTGCCCTTCTTGGGAGCCCCTCAATAGTTCTCAAAGGATTGCTTTTTGGAGGACTTGTCTTGGATTCTCTGGAGAGAGAGTCTAACGTAGTGGTTAAGGGCACAGATTCTACAGCCAGACTTCCTGGGTTTGAATTCGGCTCCAAGCAAATGTTCTAGCGTCTCTTACTCTCGGTTTCTCATCTGTAAAATGGAGACAATGATAACGCCTACTTTCCAGGGTTATTGTCAATATGACATTGTGAATACGTGTAACAGGCTTAGGAAAGTTACTGGGCACACAGTAAGCTCTATATAAGAATTGTGGGCTGGGAGCAGTGGCTTACTCTTGTAATCCCAGCACTTTGGGGGGCTGAGGCAGGTGGATCACTTGAGGTCAGGAGTTGGAGACCAGCCCGGCCAACATGGTGAAACTCCGTCTCTACTAAAAATACACAAATTAGCTGGGAGTGGTGGTGCATGCCTGTAGTTCCAACTACTCAGGAGGCTGAGGTGGAAAGATCGCTTGAACCTGGGAGGCAGAGGTTGCAGTGAGCTGAAATAGTGCCACTGCACTCCAGCCTGGGCAACAGAGAGAGACTCCATCTCAAAAAAAAAAAAAAAAAAAAAAAGAATTGTTTAACTTGACTATATTAGGCTACAAGATACACAGAAAAATAAGTCACAGGACAGCCTGGGGCTTGGGTGGGGGTTTGTGGGGTCAGCAAAGTACTGCCATGTCAGCTAGGCTATTGCTTTGCTTTGTGATTGCTCACTAATCTACCAACTTCCTTGCGCTTTATGGAATGAAACTCCATGACCATGACAGGGATGTTTCTTTCTCCTCCTGTGCCTTCTGGAATGAGGCCCAAGTGGGGCCTGGGCCTGAGGCCAGAGGCAGAGCAGAAAGAAAACTTGCCTGAGGAGTGGCTAACATCTCTGGAGATGTTGTTCCCCCAGAGCAGCTTGGCTCATGTTAGAGGTGACCGTGGGCTTTCATCCTTTCTCTGTTGCTTATGAGCTAGGTGCACCTGGGCAAGTCACACTTCAGTTTCCTAATCTGTAAATGGGGAATTACTGCATCTATCTTACAAGATGGTTATGAGGACTTGAAGAAACATATAATGCAAGAAAAATGCTTAGTGTTGGCCTGGCATAGAGTAACTCTGCATGGGGCCACGATTACTAGTATTATTACTGATGATAATCAATAATTTGTGGGATGGGGGAAGAGGAGGTGGAGAATTAAATAAGAACTGGTTTGGGCATGGCCTCTCTAATCACCTGGGGAATTTAAAGTGTCCTGAGGACAATGGGTCACCACTGAAGGCTTTAATCGAAGTGTGACTCCCTTGGGGTCTGCACTTTGGAAAGATCCCTCTAGCTTCATTATAGAGAGTGGATAAATGGCTGTAAGATGGGGGCAAAAAACCATCCAGAAAATACCCTGGATTAGGGGGATGTCTGTGGGGGATAGAGGAAAATGGATTCTTAATATGTTTATCAGATAGTATATTAATGCAAACTAATTATGCAGCATTATACTATTTACTCATTTAATCATCACAGCATCTCTTCCTGTAGGTTCTTCTACCATCAGCTCTCATTTTTAGATAAGGAAACTGAGGCACCGAGAGGTTAAATAATTCACCCAAGGTCACATAGATAGGGGTGGAGATGGATTTGAAACCAGAAAGTCGGGTTCCGACATTGGCCTTTTAACATGTGTGCTTCAATTTGGTGATTTATTGGGTATGCAGGAATATATCAGTTGTCTGTGACCACAAGGATGCTGTATAACAATCATGAGAACCTCAGTGGCATATAATAATAAACATTTATTGGTCATCACAAGTCTATGGATTGGCTAGATAGTTCTGGTGCTCTGAGCTCGTTGGTGGAGCTCACTCACTTGTCTGCAGTTAGCCATGGGCTAGCAGGTAGCTTTGCCCATCTTGGGTGGCTTGCTCAAGTCTGAGGTGCCAGGTGGACTCAGCACTGCTCCGTGTCTCATCCTCCAGGAGGCTAGCTGGGGCTTGCTCTCATGGAAATGCAGAGGTACAAAGGAGTGAGCCAAAACATGAAAACACAGGAGTGGAACACTGTCACTTAGTCATATGCTATTGGACAAAGCCAGTCCCGTGGCCAGCCCAGATTCAAGGAGTGGGAAAATGGACTCCATCTCTTGTTGGGCCAAGAGTGTGGGTACAGAGAAGGTGAGAGATTTGGGCCATTTTGGCCATCAGTCCACCACGGGGAGTGAATCTTTCATAACTCCCAGAATTTTTGCTTGGGCAGCTCAGAGCATAACATTACAAGTTACTGAGAGGGTGAAGCAGAGGAAAGGCAGTTTATAGGAGAAGTCAAGGAGGCTGAGACTTGGTGAGGCCAGAGGTCTAGCCCAAGGCCCCGTAGCTAATATAATCAGGGTCCAGACTGCAGCTGCTCAGAACTGAAAATGATCCCTTGAACAGGTAGGTGTGATTGTGTGTCTATAAATGACCTTGCTGTGTGTAAATAATTACTTGGAAGTGCCGGGTATGAACACTTCTGTATTTAGAATCCAGGTTTTCTGCCAGTTCAGTTCTGAGAATCCTGTTTTCCTTTTCTATTCTTGGAGTTCTTTCCAATAATGTCCCCGAAAGGGCTTCCTTCTTCACACTGTAGGGACTGAATGTAGGTTTTTACCTCCAGGGAATAGTCTGGTGGTGTTCCTTCAGGTGCTGGCCTCTGGGGACTGGAGCAAAGTCTTTCTCTAGGACTCTAGACAGCCACCATGCATGGCCCTCTGTGGCTTGGAGCTGGGCCATGGCGGAAGTGGTGGCTGACTCTTTTCCACTATAATCACTGAATGACATTCCCTGCTACCCAAGGGGACCTGACTGGGGGCGTGCAGACGGAGGTCATCTCTGATATGGCTTTTCTGAAATCACGATCACCTGAATTCTTAGGCACCTTCCTGATACCCAGAAGCCTCCCAGGCAGTGTCGTCAACTTCCCCAGTCAGAAGAAATGTCTCCCCTTCTCAGGTTGAACCAGCCCCACCTGCAGACCTCCTTTCCTCCATTTTCCAGGATTCCCAGACTCTGCGGGTGTTAGCGCAGCCTGGATTCAAACCCAAGCTCCCCGCCCCTACACCACATTGACAATGGCCTCTGGGGGTGGGGGAGCTGAGACTCCCCCCTCATCATGTCACTCTCAGAGAAGGCTGAGTGAGTGTGTGTTCCCCGGGGGGCAATTATTTCTTCTGGAAATGCCATGGGTGCAGCCTAGGCGACACCCCAGACAAGGGTAGGCTCAGAAGGGGCCCTCTTCGTGAGAAATGATTAGAAGTACTCTGAATTCTAACTGGCGTATATCATCGTGTTAGCTCTTGTAGTGCTAACAGTCAATATTTCATGAATGCTTGCCACATACGAAGCATTGCATCAATGCCCTTGCTTCTCCTACCCCCTCTTTCCTTTATCCTTCCTCTGCAGAGGTGGGCTGTGGGCTTACCAGTGAAGGACTCTGGAGTCAGCCAGGCCAAGATGTGGGGCAAGTAACTACTTAACCCACTTTGGACTTCAGTTTCCTCCATGGGGAATTTAATGGGGCTAGCGTCCATCTCCTGTAGGGTCATTGAAGGGATTAGAAGTGATGTGTGTAAAGGGCCTGGTACATAGTAGGTGCTCAGTTCCTGGTGGCTGAGCTTGTTACTTTTGCCCTTGTTCATGAGCCCAGGATCCCTGAGGCTACCCTGGGGTCCTGCTTTCTTCTCTTCTCAGCCTGATTTCTTCCCTCTGAGGCACTTGGGGGACACTACCTACCCGGCTGAGATGGAGAGAGGGGCTCATGCCTGTGGTCCACTCTGTTGGGTAGATCTGAAGGGGTGTTTTATCGCCCCCTGTAGAAATGACTTGTCCACTGGCAATAGGTTGAGTGTGGCCTGAACTGAAGCCCTGGTAGCTGAGGAACACGGCACCCAGCAGGGCTGGTCAGGTAAGAGGATTGGTGGTGGCACTGGACCACAGTCTGCTGGTGGGGCAGTCCTCTTCCCTTCTTTCTTTTCTCCTCCAGGTCCCTCCTCCCTTACCTGAAGCGGCTAACTGGTCTTATCGACTTACTCTGCCATTTCTTCATAAACCCCTGAAGTTTATCCATCAAGCTGTATTTCCCATTAAAATGTGGTCCTGAGGAGGTATCCAATTCTGCAAAAAAAAACATGTAGCCACAAGCCTCTTGTTGCCAGTTTATTATCAGTGCCAGGGTCCCTGGGGTCTGGGACGGCCAGGCCTGGCTCTGTGCACAGGATAACAGTGGGAGTCCTCCTGTCGCTGCCCCCCTCCTCTGCTGGAGCCTCTGCCTTGGGGAGACCTGCCTGCTAATTTATCTTGGAATGTTTGGGCTTGGTGCTTAATTGCTCTGTTTTCTGACTTTCTAAGTAGATGAGTGTGAAAAGCAAGTCAGCAAATAAACATAAGCTTCTACCAGAAGACCCTGAAACAAAGCAAACAGCTGCCTGCATAACTGAAGCAGAGCAGAGCATCCCTGGGGTCAACCAGCAGGAGACAAATTCCACACACTGTCTTGGGGCTAGGAAAGACAGAACTGGGGCTTGTGTCATATGGAAACGAGGAGATCTTGGTTCCTCCACTTACTGGCTGTGGGACCTGAGAAAGTGACTTCCTGTGCTGCAGTTTTCTTGCCTATAAAATGGGGATGATACTGATGCCTGTCCCATAGGATCATTTTGCAGATTACATGAGATAAAACAGGTAAAGCATTTGGAATAATTCCCAGTGTATGGTGTGCCTGATAAATGTCAGCTATTTCAGTTACAATTCTTTTTTTCTTTTCTTTTTTTTTGAGACTAGGTCTTGCTCTGTGGCCCAGGCTGGAGTGCAGTGGTGCAAACATGACTCACTGCAGGTTTGACCTCCCTGGCTGAAGTGATCCTCTTGCCTTAGCCTCCTGTGTAGCTGGGACCACAGACACGTACCACCATGCTTGGCTAATTTTTTTGATATTTTGTAGAGACAGAGTCTTTTTTCCCCATGCTGGCCTTGAGTTCCTGGGCTTAAGCAATCCTCCTGCCTCGGCCTCCCAATGTGCTGGGAATATAGGCACAAAACACTGTGCCCAGCTTCAGTTACAATCCTAATGGTTATTAATAGAGTGTGAATGGCTCTGTGATCTTAGATAAATTACCCAAACTTTTCATGCTCGTTTCTTCATCTGTAAACAAAGAAACAACTATAGCTACATCATGGAGGTAGCTATAAACATTATTCAGTGAAGTAACATTGATGAAAATGTTAGCCCCGTGGTTAGCACCTAGCCGAACCTGAATAAAATCACTTTCTTTTCTTTTACGTAGGCAGAACTCAATCATCCAGACAGTTAAAATGACGAGGTTGTTTGTTTAAGAAATAAATTTTTTTGCACTTATGCTTTAAAGAATTTATTTTTATTTTTATTCTTAATTGACAAATCAGAATTGTATGTATTTGTTATACACATCATGTTTTGCTGTGTGTATACATTGTGAAATGATTAAACCAAGCTACTTAGCATATACCTGACAATGGTATCTTCTTCTTTTGTGATGAGAAAATTTAAAATCTGCTTTCCTAACAAGTTTCGAGCATACAATATGGCCCAGCACTGCAGCTCATGCCTAGAATCCCAGCACTTTGGGAAGCTGAGGCGGGCGAATCCCTTGAGCTCAGGCGTTCAAGACCAGCCTAGGCAATATGGCAAAACCCCATCTCTACCAACAACATAAAAAATTAGCCAGGAGTGGTGGCAAGTGCCTGTGGTCCAAGCTACCTGGGAGGCCAAGCAGGAGGATCACTTGAGCCCGTGAAGTTGAGGCTGCAGGGAGCTTTGATCACACCTCTGCACTATAGCTTAGGTGACGGAGTGAGACCCTGTCTCAAAAAAAAAAAAAAAAAAAAAGCATACAATACATTGTTATTAACGATAGTCACCATGTTGTACCTTAGTTGTTCTGAACTTATTCCTCAGGTTTAAATGACATTTTGTATCATTTGACCACTTCTCCCTCACTCCCAATATGCAATTATAGCACAATGTATATAAAATACACAGTATTTAAGGGTAAAACTCAGTGAATTTTTTTTTTTTTTGAGATGGAGTCTCGCTCTGTTGCCCAGGCTAGAGTGAGGTGGCGTGATATTAGCTTACTACCACCTCGGCCTCTCGGGTTCAAGTGATTCTCGTGCCTCAGCCTTCCGAGTAACTGGGACTACAGGCACGTGTCACCACATCCAGCTAATTTTTGTATTTTCAGTAGAGATGAAGTTTTGCCATACTGACCAGGCTGGTCTCTAACTCCTGGCCTCAAGTGATCTCCTGCCTTGACTTCCTAAAGTGCTAGGATTACAGGTGTAAGCCACTGCCCCTGGCACTCAGTTAATTTTTATAAATATATGTATGACCCAGATCAAGATAGAGAACCTTTCTAAAACTCCAGAAAGTTCTATTACCCCTTCTCCACAATACTCAACCCGTTACAGGTAGCCATGATCCTTATCTCTAATACTATAGACTAGTTTTGCATGTTCCTAAACTTTATATAAATGGGAGGATAGAGTACGTGCACTTTTGCATCTGGCTTCTTCAGTTCAGCACCATGCCTTCAGATCCATTGTGTTATTGTGCATATCCACTGGCACGCAATTTGTTTTGTTTTGCTTTGCTTTCTTTTTTTTTTTTTTTTTTTTTGAGATGGAGTTTCTCTCTGATGCCAGGCTGGAGTGCAGTGGTGTGATTTTGGCTCCCTGCAATCTTTCCCTCCTGGGTTCAAGCAATTCTCCTGCCTCAGCCTCCTGAGCAGCTGGGACTACAGGCATGCACCACCACATCCAGCTAATTTTTGTATTTTTAGTACAGACAGGGTTTCACCACATTGGCCAGGCTGGTCTCGATCTCCTGATCTTGCAATCCACCCGCCTCTGCCTCCCAAAGTGCTGGGATTATAGGCGTGAGCCACTGTGCCTGGCCTGTTTTGCTTTTTAGAAAGGATCTGTTGCCCAGACTGGAGGGCAGCGTTGTGATCATAGCTCACTGTAACCTTGAACTCCTGGGCTCAAGCGAACCTCCCACTTCAGCCTCCAAAGTAGCTGAGACTACCTGTGCATGTCACCATGCCTGGCTAATTTTTAAAAGAACATTTTTTTGGTAGAGACAAGGTCTTGCTATATTGCCCAAGGTGTCTTGAACTCCTGGCCTCAAGCAATTCTCCCACCTCAACCTCCCAAAGTGCTGGGATTACAGGAGTGAGCCACCATGCCCAGCTGGGGCATAGTTTTGTTACTTGTGAATAAAGTTGTTGTGAAGGTTCTCATACATATCTTTGTATGGCTATATAAACTTATTTTTGTTAGCTGTGTACTTGAGGAATTGAATTGCTGAGTCATAAACAGGTGCATGTTTAACTTTATCAGATCTTGCCAAATACATATTTAAAGTGGTTATTCTCAGGTTACTTCTTGAATTGTTAAAAAAAAACAAAAAAGGAGGAGTTAACTCTAGAAGAGATGGAATGTTGAACTTATTTGATTGTAACTGTATTGCATTCTATTTTTCTCTTGTTTTATATTACTTATAATTCACTGAGAATTGCCCATCTTCTATAGGAACAGTTGCAATTGTAACTAAATATATTGCTACCAAAATATTCATTATTTATAATGGAAAAAAATGAGAACAATCTAAATGTTCATCTATAGAGGAATGGCTTATAAATCACAGTATATGTATATTGTGCAATTATAAGACAAATAAAAAAGTACTAGTCTGGTATGGTGTAGAAGCTATAGCAAGAGTTTAAAAAGCATGTTGGAGAATATCAAGCAGAATATGGACTACATATGATGTTTATTATATGTCAGAACACTTTTATGGTATACTGTTCTGTAACTTGTTTAAAGTTACAAAATCTCTCTCTCTCTCTCTATTGAAACTGGGTAAAGTGTATAAACAGGTAATTCACACAAAGGCAACCTGGAAAGGCTGGTAAACATATAAAAGGTGCTCAATGTCATTGGCACTTATGAAAACGCAATGAAAACAATCATGAAATATCAGTTCACATTCAATAGATTGGCAACACTTTGAATGCTTGACAGCACTTTGTTGGCAAGGACATACAGCAACAGAAATTTTCATGTACTGGAAATTTGGATATTGTCAAATTGTTCTCTAAAGTGGTTGTACTAATTTATATTCGATGGTGGGAATATAAATTAGTACAAGCATTTGAGAGAGCAATTTGGCAATATTTAGTAAAGTTGAAGATACTCATGCCATGACCCAGACATTCCATCTCCAGCTCTATATTCCACAGAAACTCCTGCATATGTATTTAAGGAGTTGGGTTCACTGCAGCACTGTTTGTATAGTGAAAATTTTGAAACAATTCAAAATACTTCTCAAGAGGAGAACTGATAAACTGTGGCATAATACACAGTGAAATATGACACAATGTTCCAGTGAATGAAATAATGCTACAATGTAACAACGTGAGAAGTCTGGAAACAAGGTAGATGGGGAAAAAGCAAGTTGTAGAAGGCTACATACACTATGATAGGTCAGAAAGAATAACATGTGAAACAAAGTTATATATTGTTATAGATACACATAACACTAGTAGAAGATTAATGGGTATGGAAATGATAACCTCTAGACATAAATTACTTTTGGGGAGGGAAGGAGAACATGATGCAAGAAAGAAACAGTGGCTTTCAATTTTGTCTGTGATGTTTTATTTCTTAAGCTGAGTGCTGTGTTCTTGGATGGTCATTGAATTAACACCAGAAATACTTAATATAAAAAATAAGATTTATCTATCCATCCATCTGGAATGCTACATATCAAAAAGTTAATGGTGGTTATTTCTGAGAAGATTATGGGGGAGAGTATATTTCATTTCTTACTTTATATATTTCTGTATTGTGGGAATTTTAATGAGCAGATACTCCTCTAAAAAAATATATATATATATATATATAGGCTGGGTGTGGTGGCTCACACCTGTAATCCCAGCACTATGGGAGGCCAAGGCGGTGGATCAATTGAAGTCAGGAGTTTGAGACCAGCCTGGCCAACATAGTGAAACCTTGTCTTTACTAAAAATACGGAAATTAGCTGGGTAAGGTGGCGGGCACCTGTAGTCCCAGCTACTTGGGAGGCTGAGGCATGAGAATCACTTGAATCCAGCAGGCAGAGGTTGCAGTAAGCTGAGATCGTACCACTGTACTCCAGGCTGGGTGACAGAGCAAGACTCCGTCTTGGGAAAAAAAAAAAATTAAAAAAAAAAAAAAAAGGAATAATAAAAAACAAACATTAGCAATCCCATGCACACTAGATGTGGTAATTTTCAGTTAAAGAGAAAACCCCCATTTTCTAACGATTTTGGGTAAAGCCCGCCTAGAAATGAGAGTGGCTTCCTCTGTTAGAGTGGCGGTAATTTCCCCTGGGAGGGTCAGGGAGATGAATAAGAAGAGCCAGAGACACCAGGGGCGGGTGGGGTCATCTCAGGCCTCAGAGTGGCCTTGAGCTTAGCAGGAGGGCAGGAAGATGGGGGAGGGATGGACTGCTGGTGTCTCAATCCTGTAATCCTCAAATATTCCCCCATTATCACAAAGCTGTGATCCCAGTGGACCATTTTAGGACCAAGACACTCCTTTAATGAAAACTCTTAAAAAGCACAGACAGACCAATAAAACCCTTCTGGGTTATGGTCCGTTCACTTGGAGCCAAATGGTTTGCTCGTTAATACCTTTTCCCCGTTCGCCTTATGACCAGTTAGCAGCTATTAAGACCCAACTCATCCTGGCATGAAGCGTTTCCCTAGCAGCAGCTGCCACAGCAGTAAGGGCTTTGGGGATGTGGGGGAGGAGGAGGAAGAGAAGGCAGAGGAGGAGGAGAAGGAGGAGGAGGAAGAGGTGGAGGAGGAGGAAGAGGTGGAGGAGGTAGAGGAGGAGAAGGAGGTAGAGGAGGAGGAGAAGGAGGTAGAGGAGGAGGACAAGGTGGAGGTGGAGGAGGAGGAGATGGAGGAGGAGGAAGAGGTGGAGGAGGAAGAGTAAAAGGAGAAGGAGGAGAAGGTGGAGGTGGAGGAGGAGGCGGTAGAGGAGGAGGAAGAAGAGGAGGAGAAGGAGGGAAAGAAGGTGGAGGAGGGGGAGGAGAACATAGAGGAGGAGGAGAAGGAGGAGGAGGAAGAGGTGGAGGAGGTAGAGGAGGAGGAGATGGAGGTAGAGGAGGAGGAGAAGGAGGTAGAGGAGGAGGAGAAGGAGGTAGAGGAGGAGGAGAAGGTGGAGGTGGAGGCGGAGGAGGTGGAGGAGGAAGAGGAGGAGGAGGAGGAGAAGGTGGAGGTGGAGGAGGAGGAAGAGGAGGAGGAGAAGGAGGGCTAGAAGATGGAGGAGGAGGAGGAGAAGGTAGAGGAGGAGGAGAAGGAGGAGGAGGAAGTGGTGGAGGAGGTAGAGGAGGAGGAGTGGAGGTAGAGGAGGAGGAGAAGGAGGTAGAGGAGGAGGAGAAGGTGGAGGTGGAGGTGGAGGAGGTGGAGGAGGAGGAGGAGGAGAAGGTGGAGGTGGAGGAGGTGGAAGAGGAGGAGGAGAAGGAGGGCTAGAAGATGGAGGAGGAGGAGGGGAAGGTAGAGGAGGAGGTGGATACAGAGACCCAGAGAACTCAGTATCTATGACATCAAAGCCAGGACTCATTTATAACCTTCTGTGGCCTTTGTTCTGAGTCGTTTTCATGGAAAGGACTGGAGAGAGTGAAGCCAGCGTTAGTCTGAAGGATCAGGGACAGTTTGCCATCCAAAGTGCTTGGTTCCCTGGGGCAGACCCCCACAGCCTGTCCCCTGCCACAGGACCCTGCAATTCTCAGTGGGCTGTGTTCAACACTAGGCATCCCTCCCTGAACCAGTCCCTGCTGTCATTCCCAGCATCTCAGCAACCCAGAACTGCAGGGAATCACTGAGACCCCTTGTTCCCTCATCTCCCAGGTCAGGATGCCTGTGCTTAGCACTCTGCTGAGACGTCTCACTCCACTCTGAAGAATTTCTGGGGCATGGTGGCTCACACTTGTAATCCCATCTACCCAGGAGGCTGAGGTGGGAGGAGCGCTTGAGGCAGGAGTTTAGGACCAGCCTGGGCAACATGACACAAACCCCGTCTCTACCAAAAGATACATGTTAAAACAGAAAAGAACTTTTGGGGAATCCCGAGACATCCTCTGTGCAGTAAGAGAATGCTCTGCTCTGCCCTGCCCCAAGAAAAGCATGAGCTATGGGGCCTTGAGCAAATTATATGACCTCTTTGAGCCTCAGTTTTCTCATCAGTAAAATGGGGTAATAAATCTCTGCCTCATAAGCATGTCCTGAGAACAAAATGAGATAATGTGGGTGAAACACAGGGCCCAGCGTAAAGAAGCTTCTTGGGTATGATGAATTTCCTTTTACGAAGGTGAAAGTCACATAAAAGTAACCATTTTATGCTTTAAAGTTCAGCATCATTTAGTACATCCACAATGTTGTGCAGCTATCAAGTCTTTCTCATCCCAAAACTTTTTTTTTTTTTTTTTTTTTTTTTTGAGACAGGGTCTCACTCTGTCCATCAGGCTGGAGTGCAGTGGTGTGACCTCGGCTCACTGCAGCACGACAAGCTTCACCTCCCAGGTTCAAGGAATTCTCCCACCTCAGCCTCCCAAATAGCTGGGACTACAGGAGGTGTGCCACCATGCCCAGCTAATTTCTTTTCTTTTTTTTTTTTTTTTGAGACGGAGCCTCCTTCTGTTGCCCAGGCTGGAGTGCAGCGGCGTGATCACGGCTCACTACAACCTCTCCCTCCTGGGTTCAAGCAATTCTTCTCCCTCAGCCTCCTGAGTAGCTGGGACTCCCATCACGTCTGGCTAATTTTCGTATTTTTGGTAGAGAGAGGGTGTCACCATACTGGCCAGGCTGATCTCGAATTCCTGACCTCGTGATCCACCCACGTTGGCCTTCCAAAATGCTGGGATTATAGACATGAGCCACTTTGCCTGACCAATTTTTGTATTTTTAGTAGAGACAGGATTTTGCCATGTTGGCCAGGCTGGTCTCCAGTTCCTTAGCTGGAGGGGTCCTCCAGCCTCAGCCTCCCTAAGTGCTGGGATTACAGGAGTGAGCCACTGTGCCCAGTCCCAAAACATTTTTATCACTCCCAAAAGGGAACCTCATATCCATTGAGCAGTCACTCCCCAGCACCCCATTTGCCCACTCCAATCCCTGGCAACCATTAATCCGCTTCTGTCCCTGTAGATTTACCCATTCTGGGTATTTCAGGTAAGTGGAAGTAGGCAATCTGTGCCCTTTTGTGTCCAACTTCTTTCATTTAGCATTATGTTTTCAAGATTCATCCATGTTGTGGCATGTATTAGAACTTCATTCCTTTATATGGTGAATAAAATCCTAGTCTATGGCTATATTTCATTTTTAAATCTATTCATCCATTGATGGACACGGGGTTGGTCCCACCCTTTGGCTATTGTGAATAGTTGAATTTTCATTTTCGTTTTTTGTTTTTTGAGTCATGGTCTCACTCTGTCACTTGGGCTGGAGTGCAGTGGCACCTTCACACCTCACTGCAGCCTCAAATTCCTGGGCTCAAGTGATCCTCTCACCTCAGCCTCCTGAGTAACAAGGACTATCGGCGTGCACCAACATGTCCTGCTGTTTTTTAAATTTTGTCGAGATGAAGTCTCACTGTGCTGCCTAGGCTGGTCTTGACCTCCTGTATTGCGAATATCTCTCTTGGGAACACGCATGCGCATGGACATGTGTGAGTGCCTGTTTTCAATTCTTTTGGGTCTCTCCCTAGGAGTGGAATTGCTGGTTGATATGTGATATTAATAATTCTATGTTTAACATGTTGAGAACCCACCAAACTTTTCCAAAGGGGTTGCAGCATTTTGCATTCTTACTAGCGGTGTAGGAGGGTTCCAATTTCTCCATATCCTCACAACACTTTTCATTTTTTGTTTATCGTCATTGAAGTAGGTAGGCCTCAGTAGCTTATGGTTCATTTTTAAGCAGTGGCATGAAGGGAGATGGTTTTGGGTAGTCCACAGTCCTGAGAAATGGCCCTGTCGTGCTGATTAGCTGTACACAGGGCTGCCTGCCCCCCGGTGTGGCCTGGACATCCTCTCCACTGCACCCCAAACTCTGGAAGGCAGGTGTGCCTCTCTTCAGTCCCACTCCCTCTTTTCTCCTTCAGAGCTGGGACCTCTGAGGGCAGCAGGGGAGCACCCTCCCATCCTAGTCTGCCTTTCCTTATTCCTGAGCTGGAGAAAAGGCCGACTTTCAAAGCACTTCTACGAGGGAGGCCAGGACTGTCTCCTTTTGGTTTTGTCTTTCCTCCACCATATTGCTGTCCCTAAGACAGTACGTGGCCTGGAAGGCCAGGCCACACTGGAGCTGCCGGGAGTTTGGATATAAAGCTCTTGGGTCTCCTCTCAGCAGCTGCTGAGTTCCTGCCTTAGGGAGTAAGGAGACCCAAGCCATGCTCACCTAGCAAGGGACCTGACCTCCTCTCAGGCCAGCTCCTCCTTCCTCAGTCTTCCTGCAAAGCAGCAGGGCAGGGCCCCCTCCTCAGCTCTCCCAGCCCAGTGGGTTTCTCTGCCTCAGAATCAAGCCCAGCCACTAAGGCAGGTCTGGGTTCGAACCCAGTTTTGGTCCATGTGTTGCTTCCCTGTCTATGAGAAGACAAACCCTCTGGTCCCATCGCTGGATCCATCCTGTGCTGAGTGGAGGCTGGTTTTGGATTTGAGGTCCCCAAGCCCTCTCCTAATTCCTAGGTGCTGCTGCCACACCCTACGTAACCCAGAAGACCATGCTTAATTAAGGAGACTCAGCAGTACCCCACCGACCTGCCCTGGCTCTGGGAAATGGTGGCCCCTGTGTGTGGGGCTGGTGCACTTTTAGCAAATGGGCCAGGCTTGTGGAGCCATAGACTGTGTTTCTGACCTTGTGGGTCCTTTGGACAAGGCAAGGCCGTCAAATCTGTGTTTTCTGTAACTCTCTGGCCTCCACTAGCTCCTGGCACTTCCCTTTCTCTGGGACACGCCCCACTGCCACTCCCTCTAAGCCTCAGGACCATTCAGAGCTCCTCCCCCAATTCAGCTCCTCCTTTTACTTAGTTGATTAATACCTCTTTCCACTCCAGCCCCTTCTTAACCCACCCAGGGCTCTGATGCCTAGATCCCAGTGGGGGGTGAGATGGGGGGGGGGGAGGGACAGTGAGGGGAGGAGCCAGGCATATCCCCTTTGTTTTTCAATATGCATCCAAGAGAGTCCTGCCCTCTTTTGCCCGTCTTGTCTTGGGGGTAGGATCTATCAGAATGCAGTCCTCACCTGCTGAGGTCACAAACCTCAGCTGAGTGAACGCCTTTGATGCATCCAAGTTTCCCTCTTTAAAAGCAACAACTCCCTCCCCACGCCCCCAGTAACTTTATCAGCTTCAAATATATATATATGTATATGTATGTATATGTATGTATGTATTTTTTGTCATCGCAATGGCAGTACCTTCTAGGAAACAGACAAAGAGAAACAACCAAATATTCAAAGGGAAAAATACTTGTTTTTTTTTTTTCTGAGTCTCGCTCTGTTCCCCAGGCTGGAGTGCAGTGGCGCGATCTCGGCTTACCTCCCGGGATCATGCCATTCTCCTGCCTCAGCCTCCTGAGTAGCTGGGACTACAGGCGCCCGCCACCGCGCCCAGCTAATTTTTTTTTGTATTTTTAGTAGAGATGATGTTTCACCGTGGTCTCGATCTCCTGACCTTGTGATCCGTCCGCCTCGGCCTCCCAAAGTGCTGAGATTACAGGCGTGAGCCACCGCACCCGGCCCAAAAATACTTGTAATCCTACCACCCAGAGTTAACCATTTTTATACGACAATAACAGTAACTACAACAATTGAATATTTGTTTTATGCTGGGGCAATGCTAAGCACGTTACACAGGTAATTTTCTTTAATCTTTGCAACAACCTCGTGAAGTAGGTATTTTCTGCATTTTAGAGACGAAAAAGCTGAAGCATAGAGAGGTTATGTAACTTGTACACGGTCACAGGGCCGGGAAGATTTGAACCCCAAACCCGTCTGTCTGCCTGCAGATCACACACCCTACCTCCCTAGCACTAGTAAAGTAAATATATTTATATAAAGTCTTTTAATGGAATTAATTCTAGTTATTGCTTTGTAACCTACTTTTTCTCCCTCATATAACAGCAGATGGTTAACACACTCCCCATGTTACTGTGTATTCTCCTGCAATATTATTTTAAATCGTTGCCCAGTAGCTCCCTGTCTGCATGCTCCAAAGTTTGTTTAACTAATTCCCCATTGTTGAATTGGTAGGTTGTTTCTAAAGTTTTTGTTATTATAAACAACACCGCCAAACAGACCAGTGCTATTTTTTTTTTTTGCCCACAGTTCACAGTAATTTCCTTGGGGGTAAGTTCCCAGAAGGAAGGGATGGGAGGGTGGAGGCCCATGCCCTTTGTTTTTCAAATGTCTGTAACATCTTTGGATCAATTACATGTAATTTGTGAATACAAGCTGTGCCATTAACAGAGGGAAGGTTGACACCTTGCCTAACTTGTTGGGCTTTGCACAACCTAGAATTACATGAGTTGTAAACAAGGCTTCTAATAGCCGTGGATTATCTGTGGCTATTGTCAGGTCATGTAAAGGTGGTAATTTATTAAACAGATTTTTTAAATGTGTCTAAGTACACCTGGGAGGAGTGGAGCGTGGGCGGGGCTCCTGGGGGAGGAGATGGGGTGTGGTGCTTCAGGGGCTGGGGGCATCGGTGGTTATTGGTTCTGGGAGTCCTCGTACCTGACAAGGGGCTGGCTTAGAGGCGCCACTCCCCACCATCCCATGGCCCCTCTGCCTGGTGTCAAGGTGCCCAGGAGTGAGCTGCCCTAGGGGCGGGGGGTAGGTGGGGGGGGGAATATGGGACAACAGAGGTGGAGGCTGCACGGGCACGAACAGGTGACAAGTCATGCCCTGTTCCTACAAGGCCGTGGGTGCTGTTTCAGCTGCCAAGAAATACCAGCTGGTGATGGCGAAATATCCCAGAAGAATTTCTTCAGGGAAGTGATTTAGCAGTGAAAACAGCCTCTCATTCTATGAAAGCTGTGAGGAGGGAGGATCTCTGTGTGTGAGGGATGCCTAGCCTCCTGCCACTCCCAGGCACCCCTCAGCCATCTGGTCACATTCTTTGGACATCACTTGCTGGACCACATTATGTGGTGGCTTCCAGGCCACCTGGAGGGGTTGTGGGGTGGGGCTTCACGGGCACATGCACCAGCCCGGCCGAGGCAGAACCAGTTTGGACTTTAAGCCAGTGAGCTGTTCGATGAGGTATACGGCCTGGTTTCCTGTGCAGGCAGGGTGGATGGAGTCAAGAAGCCAGTCCCTTAGAGGCAGGGACTGTCACCCCTTCCAGTGGGGTGACACACTCAGAGCACTGGAGGAGCCTTCCTTAGGCAGAGGTCAGTGTGGTGGGTGCCAACCTGTTGCCTTCTGGGTGTGAAAACTGAACAGACAGAAGCCTGTGGGCAGGTAGTGTTATGGGAAGGAAGTCCCCTTAACTAACTCACCATTTTCCAGGGGCACCAGGCTTCTGTGCGTTTCCTGGTCATATACATTTTCCTTACCCACCATTGCCCCTCTCCCCTTAGTAATTTTTCAAGAGTCAGTGTAGCATCATGCCTCAGATGCCATTTATTGAGAACTTACTACCTACCAGGCACCGCTGTAAGCATGCTTTGTGCATTTTTAAAAAAAATTTCCCAATAGTTTTGCAATGATATCATCTCCATCTCACAGATGGGTAAATCCAGGCTAGTCATTTGCCCCAAGACACCCAAGCAGTTAAGTTGCTGTTCACCCCAAGGTTTGTGTAACCCCAGAGTTCAGTTTCTTGACAGCAACAGTCCCGTGCTGCTCGCTGAAGCTTTTCCTCGCTCCTAGCATGTAGCTGTGTGCCCCGTAAACCCTGAGCCTCCTTCCAGGGTCTCCACCACTGTCATCTACCACCTCCACCTTCCAGGTTCGAGTGATCTTCCTGCCTCAGCCTCTCAGGTAGCTAGGAGTATAGGTGTGCATCACTACACCCAGCTAATTTTTCATATTATTATCTACTTGTTCTTTTGTTTAAGCATCTGTTTATTTGTCAACCTGGATAGGAAACTCCCTGGTGTCAGGCATTGTGTGTGACCCATATTCATAGGTCAGTATCTGGCTTAGGAATGGCATATAGTAGGTGCTTAATAAATATTTGAAGAACGAATGCATCTTAAATTGTAATAACTCAGCTGGATGCCTGGGTATCTGTATTTTATCTTCTAGAAACTTACTCTGGAACATCCAGAGAATAGAGCACATCCACAAGACAGACAGAGTCGGAGAAGGGCCCAAGTCAACATGAAGGTTTTTTTTGTTTTGTTTTGTTTTTACATGTTTCCTTCTTGACATTCCTTCTTTTGATTTTCATGGCATTCTGGAACATTCATATGCTTCCCATTTGTGATATCTCTTGATCTTCATACTTACCCTGTGAGATGAATAAATCAGGTGTACAAAGAGCCTGTCTTATAAATGGGACCCCTTGATGCTGGGAGATTCATTTCTGAAGCCAGCGTCCCACAGGAACTCATGTGGAATCAGTGAGGATTCTGGGCTATCTGACCCTCCAACCAGGACCCTCTTCCTGGGTGCTGGAGATGCGAGGTGTCAATTAGTTGTTTTTTTTTTGTTTTGTTTTGTTTTTTTTGAGACAGAGTCTCAGTGTCACTCCACTGGAGTGCAGGGGCCCGATTTCAGCTCCTTTCAACCTCCACCTCCTGGGTTTAAGCAATTCTCCTGCCTCAGCCTCCTGAGTATCTGGGATTACAGGTGCCCACCATAATGCCTGGCTAATTTTTGTATTTTCACAGAGACAGGTTTTGGCATGTTGACCACGCTGGTCTCAAACTCCCGACTTCAAACGTTCCACCTGCCTGGGCCTCCCAAAGTGCTGGGATTACAAGTGTGAGCTACCACACCCGTTGTGATCAGGTTTCTTTACGGAGGCTCTGTGGTGGTTTGGGGACAATGGCAGAGTCCAAGGCCAACTACACTTCTCTACATGGGGCTGGAGCCCCTTACTCTTATCGTGCATCCTTTCCCCAGTTTGATCAAGTCCCATTGGGGAACAACAGTCTTTTTGCTTAGGGTCCTTCATGGGTCGCTGGCAATTATTGTTGACAGTATCACTTCCCAGGTTCAAACACAGCCCATGTCAATATGGCATTCACCTGCCTTAAGTCTGGGCTCCATTAGACTCTGGGGCTATATTGTCCTCAGGAAACTGGTCAGTCATTAGAACTGCCCTCTCCACCCACCAACCTTCCCCACAACACCAGATTTTCACAGCCTGGAAAGGGTGGGGAGATTCTCACACAAGCCTGAGGGCTGAGCAGTGAAGGGCAGTGGCGCGTTGAAGAGGGAATGAGCAGAGCCACTGTCGTGGAGTACAAAGTCCTTAACCTTGGGAATGTGGGACTGGGCTTTTTTTCTAGCTCCCAGGAGAGCTAGAGAATAAAAAACGAAGATGATGCATCTATCAGGAAGGGACAAAATGCTACTTAAAAGCGTTAGTGACGTCCACGGAGGACGGGTCTTGTTAACTGGCTTCCTAGAAAAGTGACCGGCTGAGGACTCCCTGGTGTTTCCATCCCAGTTTTTCTGCATGAAAGAAAATTCCACCTGGTCGCTTCTCTAATGACAGCATGATTCACTGGAATAATTTTTAAAAGAAAAGGGAAAGGAACTGATGCTCGACCCCTTGGCGACTCTTCCACACAGGTGTGATGGCTCTGATGGGGGCAAGGGTCATGACAAAAGTCACCTCCACTGGCCCTGGTGGCTGCTCCGGGCTCTTCTTCTCTCCCCTCTGGGATCACACAGTCAGGCAAAGCTGGTCAGTGACAGGACGCTGCGGAGGCTTCCGCTCCAGTGTCCTTGCCAAGGACATGCCCACTGTCCAACATGGCTCCCTTGTCAGGCAATGAACTGAGGGCAGAGGAGAGTGGAAGGGAAGGCGTTGGCTGCCAGCAGCCAGTCCTCGGCAGGGTGGCCCCTCCCTAGCCCTGGCTGTCAGGGCCTGCAGGAGGCAGGCAGGGCTTTAGCATGCAGCACCAGCCTTCCCAAGGAGTTCAGAGTCTGGGCTGATGCCAGGAGGGACAGGAAGAAAAGAAGTCAGTCACTGCCCCTCCAGCTAAATGCTTGTTTCCTCATTGCAGTCAGAGCTGGGGAGGGTTTTTTATTTTTATTTTTAAATTTTTGAGATATAGTTTACATGCTGGAAGATTCATTTATTTATTTATTTTGAGACAGGGTCTTGCTCTGTTGCCCAGGCTGGAGTGCAATGGCATGATCTCGGCTCACTGCAACCTCTGCCTCCCAGGTTCAAGCGATTCTCCTGCCTCAGCCTCCCGAGTAGCTGGGATTACAGGCTCCCACTGTCATGCCCACCTAATTTTTGTATTTTTAGTAGAGATGGGGTTTCACCATGTTGGTCAGGCTGGTCTCGAACTCCTGACCTCAGGTGATCCACTCACCTTGGTCCCCCAAAGTGTTGGGATTACGGGCATGAGCCACCACGCCTGGCCAGATCTACTCCTTTAAATTATTTATGGTTTTTAGGAAAGTTACAACGTTATGCAACCACCATTACTGTCGAATTCCATCACTCCAAAAAGAATTTTCATTACCCCCAGAAGAAATCCCATATCCATTAGTGGTTACTCCATACTCCCCTATCCCCTCCGCCTCTGATAATCATGAATCTGTTTTCTGTCTCTATGGATTTGTCTGCTCTGGACATTTCATATAAGTGGAATCATACACTATGTGGTCTTTTGTGATGGGCTTATTTCACTTAGCACGATGTTCTCAGGGTTCATCTGTGCTGTTTGTTGCATGCCCCAGTACTATGTTCCTGTCTGGGGCTGAATCATATTCCATGTGTGGATGGAGCTCCTTGTGTTTCTCCCTTCATCAGTCCATAGACATTTGGATTGTTTCCACTTTTTGGCTATGATGAACAATGTTGCTGTTAGCATCTGTATAAAAGTTTTTGTGTGAACATATGCTTTCAATTCTCTCAGGTAGATACCTGAGAATAGAACTGCTGGGTCCTATGATAACTCTATGTTTAACCTCCTGAATAACTTCCAGACTGTTTTCAAAGCAACTGCACCACTTTACATTCTCGCACTAGCAATGTACAAGGGTTCCAATTTCTCTACATCCTCGCCAACATTTGGTATTGTCTGTTGTTTTGATTATAGGCATCCTAGTGGGAGTGAAGTGGGGGGCTGGAAATAGACTCAGGGTAACGTATGCAATTAGGATGACCTGAGTGTGGATTGCAGGGAGGAATTGGGATATTGGGAAAGTCCCAAGTAACATTCCTGTGAGATTTGGGCACACGTTTCATGCAAGGTGAGGAGAGTTTGGCAGCCTCATAGCCCCAGCACCCCGCATGAAGCCTACACTAGTAAACACTCCACTGTATGTTGAATGAATGATTGACTGAATTAATGCATGTAAGCCCCAGTCACTGGAGACCTGGTGAGAATGAAGGAAGTAGCAGAAGGGCCAGGCCACTCTCTTCCATTCCAGGAAAGAAGTACCCACTTTGTGTCACATCTTTAGTCTTTTTGTGGTTGGGATGGATGCAGCTTCTTCCCTCCCTCCCTTCCTTCTCTTCCTTCCTTCCTTCCTTCCTTCCTTCCTTCCTTCCTTCCTTCCTTCCTTCCCTCCCTCCCTCCTTCCTTCCTTCCTCCTTCCTTCTTTCCTTCCTTCCTTCCTTCCTTCCTTCCTTCCTTCCTTCCTTCCTTTCTTCCTTTCATTTTGACAGAATCTTGCTCTGTCACCCAGGCTGAAGTGCAGTAGCACAATCTCAGCTTACTGCAACCTCCGCCTCCTGGGTTCAAGAGATTCTCCTGTCTCAGCCTCCCGAGTAGCTGGGACTACAGGCACGTGCACCACACCCAGCTAATTTTTGTATTTTTAGTAGAGATGGGGTTTCACCTTATTGGCCAGGCTGGTCTTGATCTCCTGACCTCAGGT
Source organism: Macaca fascicularis (assembly GCF_037993035.2). NCBI lineage: Eukaryota > Metazoa > Chordata > Mammalia > Primates > Cercopithecidae > Macaca > Macaca fascicularis. The sequence continues at coordinate 50,328,591 of NC_088394.1, forward strand.
GATCCACCTGCCTCCACCTCCCAAAGTGCTAGGATTACAGGCATAAGCCACTGTGCCTGGCCTCCCCTCTTTCTTACAAATGAGGGAAAGAAGCCGGTGAGAAGTGAGGAGTGGGGAGGGCCAGAGCTTGCAGTGTGGAAGCAGCAGGCTGTGAATTGTGGCTAAAACAACCCTGAGCACGACAGCTCCACCCAGGCCTCAGTGCCCTCTGAGCTGTTCTTCTGTCACACTTGACTTCTCAAATCTGCTTTCCATGGTAATTCTCAGTTTCAGATCTGTTCTCTGTTGTCTTCTTCAGATCTCTCTTTGCAGACTGCTGTGACCGTTGCTTTCTGCAGCGGGGGAGAGGGCAGCTGGTCTCCTGCTGCACATCCTCCTGGGATGAACTACCTGGCTCTTCCCGGTATGGCTACATGGGTGCAGGGGACATGCTGAGCTGGAAGTCTGAGGGCTCTGTGTCTTCTGGAAGCTCAGCACTGAGGAGGGAGCGTGTGCTGGAAAAGCCACCCTCTGTGTGAATGGCAGCACATTTAGCTTAGCTTAATCATAAACACACTTCCAGTTACTGAGTATTTTGTATGTGCCAGCTTCTGCCCAGAGTGCAGAGTGCTTTTTTATTGTTTTGGGAGACAAGGACTCTGTCACTCAGGCTGGAGTGCAGTGGTGTGATCATGACTCACTGCAGGCTCTACCTTCAGGGCTCAAATAATACTCCCAGCTCAGCCTGTTGAGTAGCTGGGGCTACAGGTGAGCACCACCATGCTTGGCTAATATTTAAATTTCTTTTTTTTTTTTTTTTTGTAGAGGTGGGGCCTTACTATGCTTTCCACTGGTCTCAAACTTCTGGGCTAAAGCAATCTTCTTGCCTTGGTCTCCCAAAGTATTGGGATTACAGGCATGAACCACCACACCTGGTCCCAGAGTGCTTTATATAATCTGGCAACTGCTGTTGGTTGTCTCCCTGGAGGTCATTTTCCTACTTATTTCTCTTAATAGATGACCAGAGCATAAAGTATAATTGGCTTGCCATCCCAGCATCCCTTGCAGCTAGGGGTGGTGGTCATGTGATCTAGTTCTGGCCAATGAAATATAGGGGGAAGTGTGCTGGGTGCTCTTTTAACCTGTTTTCCATTTTCCCAGAGAATACTGCACTGGCAGTCAGCAGTACTTTTTTTTTTTTTTTCCTAAACAGGAAAGGGGTTTCAAAAATGAGAGAGATGTGGCAATGAAGGCTTTATACAGAGAGTTCTGCACTTAGGGCTGCCAGAACCACCTTGCAAGCCTAAAGGAAAAGCCATGTTGATGGCAGAGCCACTGAGTTAACCCTGGTACTACCTGCCCCGATGTCTTGTTATTTGAGAAAAATATATATCTCTGTGTTTAAGTTGCAGTAAATGGAATTTTCTCTTCTTTACAGCCCCAAATCATAATCGACATGCGTATTTTCTTTTTCTGTTTTTTTGTTGTTGTTGTTGAGACAGAGTCTCGCTCTGTCACCCAGGCTGTAATGCAGTGGTGTGATCTCGGCTCACTGCAACCTCTGCTGCTTGGGTTCAAGCGATTCTCCTGCCTCAGCCTCCCAAGTACCTGGGATTACAGACGTCTGCCACCATACCCAGCTAAGTTTTGTATTTTTATTAGAGACAGGGTTTCATCATGTTGGCCAGGCTGGTCTCAAACTCCTGACCTCCAGTGGTCCACCTGCCTTGGCCTCCCAAAGTGCTGGGATTACAGGTGTGAGCCACCACACTCAGCTGACATGTGTGTTTTCTGATTAATTCTTATCATGGCTGTGGGGGGAGGTATACTTATTTCCACATTAGATGATGTAACTGATGTTCAGAGAAGGTAAGGCACTTGTCCTAAGTCACACAGCTAGAATAACTGGATGTGTCAGAATTTGAACTCAGGTCTGTCTGTCTCCAAAGCCCTTGTTATTTTCATTGTTCCAAGCCTCTGCTCACTCTGGCTTCAGAGTGGAAAAATATGTGACCTACAGCCAGACAGAGATTTTTACAGAAAGGAAAAACATGTCTCGACTTTTTTTAACCCTAATACGTGCCCTGGGTGTCCCAGGCTCCTGGGATTTTTCTTGCCTTGTGGAATCAGTCTCTGGGCCCTTCCACACAGCAGGTGCACAGCGGTCTCTTGGGAAGGATCTTGTAGGGGAAAACACACTAGGTTTGGAATGAAGGGGCTGGGGCTTGAATCTCAGCTCTTCCCTATGACTTCATTGGCCCTGTGACCTTGGGTAGACGGCTTAAGGTCTGTGAAACTTGATTCTTCATTTGTAAAATGTATGAGAACTCATTTGGGCAGAAAACCAATGCGATGTATTTCACATATTTGTCCCCTCCAAATCTCATGTTGAAGCATGCTCCCCAGCGCATTGGAGGTGCGGCCTGGTGGGAGGCGTCTGGGTCCTGGGGGCAAGTACCTCATGAATGTCTTGGTGCCTCCCTGCAATAATGATTCATGTGAGATCTGATGGTTAGAAACTGGGACCTCCTCTTTCTCTTGCTTCCACTCTCGCCATGTGACATGCCTGCTCCTGCTTCACCTTCCACCGTGAATAAAAGCTTCCTGAGACCTCACCAGAAGCTGAGCAGATGCTGATGCCATGCTTCTTGTAGAGCCTGCAGGATTGTGAGCCAAAGAAACCTCTTTTCTTTATAAATTACCCCGTCTCAGGTATTCCGGTGGAGCAAGGCAAAATGGACTAACACACCATATCAGGCTATCTTGAGCCAAGGAGGGAATGTGTGGGCTTTTATTTACTGAAAACTTTAAGCCGTAGACCTGGCTTTCCCCTTAGAGGTAGGGGTGTTAGCAGACAGGGAAAACAGACCCTGCCTTTCCAAATTCCGCTGCCCAACTTGCTCCCGTCTCCCCAGGTGAATGACGTTTCTTCTTCCCCGCTGTGTAATGTTCAGCCCGGCGGAAAGAGCTTCTTGTCTCCCGGTGGCACTGGCGACAGTTCTACGGTGAATGTCAGTGGCTCTGCCTGGCTTGGCTTGCTTACATGTCCTCTCTGGGAGCTGGAGTTAGCTTCACCAGAACCTTCCCTGAAAGTGGGGACTGGTTGGTTTCCAGTGGAAAAATGGGGCCAGGGGTCTTGGTCCATTTTGCTGTGCTGTAAAGGCATACTTGAGGCTGGGTAATGTATAAATCAAAGATTTATTTGGCTCACAATTCTACAGGTTGTACGAGAGGCATGGCATCAGCATCTGTGTCTGCTGAGGGCTTCAGGAAGCTTCCAATCATAGTGGAAGGAGAAGGGGGAGCAAGCGTGCCATTTGGTGAGAGAGGGAGCAAGAGAGATGCCAGGCTCTTTGTAAACAACCAGCTCTCCTGTGAATGAAGAGAGCAAGAGCTCACTTATTACCTCCAGGCAGGCACCAAACCGTTTCAAGAAGGATCTGCCCTCGGGACCCAAACACCTCCCACCAGGCTCCGTCTCCAACACTGGGGATCACATTTCAACCTGGGATTTGGAGAGGACAAGTATCCAAATCATGTTAGAGGTCCTATATCCAGGAGTGAGGAATAGACACTGGGCAGGTCCCTTTCTGCCCCTCGGGAAGCATTCAATAAGACAGCTACCTTCTGTAGGTGCTGACCACAGTCACTGACCATGGTAAACCCTTCGTAAATGCCAGCAGGCCTCTTCCCAGGATGCAGTGGTGTTCTCTCCACCAATAGCCCACCGGGGAGGGGAACCAGGCCCATCTCCACAGTGCATCCCCTATCCATCACCCCAGCCTTTGTGCCTGCACCCAACATGACAATCACAGTGTGGCTTGAGATGAGACTCTCTAATCCTATTACTCATTCATCAACCAGCAGATGAGAGCAGGCGCTGGATCGAACACTGCTGAGGAAGCTGGGAGATGCCTTCTTCACCGCTGTGAAACTGGGCTTAGCTCAGGCACAATAGGTGTGTAATTTAAGGTTTTGTTGAGGCAGAATCCAATCACATACTTGACTGGTGGATCACAGAGACTCACAGGCTAAAAGAATGAGATAATTCCACCTCACGCAAACACTGGCATTCAGCTTTGACTTAATGACAAATGTGTGACCAACCTTACACTGCTTCATTCTCTCTTTTTTGTTTTAATGCATTTCCACCTCCTTCCCTTCTCTCCTCTCTCCTGTATCCTCCTTGGTACGCAGAGATAGAATGAGGCTTGGCAATGTCCTAGAGCCAGAAAATAAAGGCAGAGAAGCAGGAAGAAGCTTTTAAAATGGTGACTGGCAGGTGGGATTCGCCCAGTCCCCACTGCTCTGTGGCTTTCCCGTTTACAGCCCACATTGCAGTTTATATTCATAGCTTGTTTAACGCCCGTCCCCACTGGGAAGACGGTGGCTGCATCTTCCTTGATCCCCAGAACTGAGCACAAGCACCTAGCACAACCCAGGTGCCCAGTGGATTTTTTGTTGAATGACTTCGTGGAACTTCCAGGGATGGATTTATTCTAATTCTTAGTGATCTTGGTTCTTCCTTTCCAGGAATGGTTCAGAATGAGGAAAGGCAGCGGGCAGGAGAGATGTATGGTCATATTCATTAGATGTTTTCTTTATTCATTTTTTGTCTGGTGGGGATTATTCAGTGCGGGATAGGGAAGGGTTGTAAGAAGAAATAGAACATTTAGTTTCTGATCCCTGTTAAGTGGTGCTATAACTGTTTATATAGGCTGGGCATGGTGGCTCATCCCTGTAATCCTAGCACTTTGGGAGGCTGAGGCATGCGGATTGCTTGAGGCCAGAAGTTCGAGACCAGCCTGGCCAACATGGCGAAACCCTGTCTCTACTAAAAATACAAAAATTAGCTGGGTGTGGTGGCACGCACCTGTAGTTCCAGCTGCTTGGAAGGCTGAGGCAGGAGAATCGCTTGAACCTGGGAGGTGGAGGCTGCAATGAGCTGAGATCGCACCATTGTACTCCAGCCTTGGTGACAAAGCAAGTCCCCACCTCAAAACAAAACAAAACAAACAAACAAAAAAAACCCACAAAAAAGCTCTGTTTATATAATTAGAGAAAACACTATAAATGAGTTCACCCAACTTTGTGAGTTTCTTCAACTTACATTTATTCATTCAACAATCATTATATAATGGCTACCATGTGCCAGGCACTCTGCTAGGAATTGGGTAATGCACTGGTGAAGAAAGGCATTAAATGGAACAGGCAATAAATAGTATGTAATGAGGAATAGCGAAGAGTGCTGTTTTAGAAGTGAAAAGGGTGCAGTGGTGTAGAGAATTACGTTGGAAGGCACTGGTTAGGGAGAAATTCTCTGTGAAAGGGACATTTGAGCTGACACCTGAAAGACGAGAAAGAGACATTTATTTCAAGATTTCAGGGGAGGCCACCAGGAGTCCAAGGCTAGGCCCTAGAAGAGAGACAGCAGGGTAAGCCGGGAGCCCTGGATTCCAGCTCTGGCCTGCTGGTTCTGTGTGCCACATCTCAGGACAGGTCATGCATCCTTTTGAGTCTCTTCTTAACCATATCTGCCAACTTCACGAGGTCTCTGTGAGGCTCCACTATGGTCATAGTGTGCCATTTTGTACAATGATAAGCAGAATATAATTGCCAGGAATATTATTAGATTCATGTTTCTTTATCTCGTGGGCATACTGGGTGTGGGTGTGTAGGAAGGTGTGATCCCTAGCAATGAAAGTGGTCTGGGACCAATTCTGTGGAATCAGTTTCCATTCAATTTTCTTTCCTGGTACTTCCTTTTATGTCTGCCCTTGGCTGGCATTGTCCATATAAATATTTTCTATTGGCAAAGAGCTAAACTGAGCTATAAAACCAGAATCCTGGGTAGTTGCCTCCATAAGTAATTGGAGATGAACGTGACTCTCATCGTTCCTGCTCTGGCCTCACAGGGGATAGGTTTTGTAGCCAACAGTAATTGAACATTTACTAACTGCCAGATACTTATACTATTTCATTTTTACTAAAACCCTATTCTAAAGACAAGGAGGCTAGGCACGGTGATTACACCTGTAATCCCAGCACTTTGGGAGGCCGAGGCAGGCGGATCACTTGAGGTCAGGTGTTCCAGACCAGCCTGACTAACATGAGGAAGCCCTGCCTCTACTAAAAATACAAAAATTAGCTGGGCACGGTGGCGCATGCCTGTAATCCCAGCTACTCGGGAGGCTGAGACAGGAGAATCGCTTGAACCTGGGAGGCGGAGGTTGCAGTGAGCCAAGATCACGGCATTGCACTCCAGCCTGGGCGACAAGAGCAAAACTCCGTCTCAAAAATAAAAAATAAAGACAAGGAAACCAAGGCTTTTAAAGGTTAAGTGACTTACTCCAGGTTCCTCAATAACACAGTGGCAGAGCTGATTTGAATACTTCTACTACTATCATTACCATTACAAGCACTAATAATGATAGTTTCTATTTATCCAATGTTCACTGAGTGCCATTACTATATTGTTGTTGAGATGTCAGTTATTATTGTAGTCTATTTTCCTAAGCAGGTAATTTTTTAAAATTTCAAGATTCTTTTAAGATCTTCTCTTTGTCTTTGGTGTTCTTTTACTAAGGTATGTCTAGATGTCAATGTTTATTTATTTGTTCAGCTTGGGGTTCCTGAATCTCAGGACTGCTGACTTTCATCAATTTTGGAAAATCCCAAACCACTTTTGTTGAATATTGTCCCCCCTCACTACAGTCTCTTTCTGGAACTCAAATTAGATGTATGTTAGATGTTTTTCCTCTAACTTCTCTGTTTTTTTTAACCTCTCTTCCAAGCTTTTCACCTCTATTTTTCACTGTGTTACAGTCTGAACAGTAGTCCTCCCATGTTGGGGATATTAACTGGGGATACATTCTAAGACCCCCAGTGGATACCTGAAGCCACGAATAGTACCAAACTTTATATATACTATGTTTTATAGAGCATATACTGAAACCATGGAAAGTAAAACCGCAGATAGGGAGGAACTACTCTACTTCCTTTAAACTTGTCATCCGGGGCACTAATTTCCCCTCAACTGTGTCTAATTTATCTAATTCATCCATTTCTTCTTTTAAATTGAAGTGTAAATTACACAGAGAAAAGTGTAAAAACCATAGGTTTACATCTTGACGAATTTTCACAGAATGAACATACATACAGGACCCTAACCAAGGTGAACACACAGAACATGGTCAGGATCTCTGAAACTGACACGTGCTCCTCCTATCATCATCTACTTTCTCCACAGAAATGCCTCTTCTGGCTTCTAACACCATAGATGGTTTTGCCTGTTTTCAACTTTACATAAATGGAATAACATGATTGCACTTTTTTGTGTCTGACTTTACTCAATAGTATGTTTTTTATTTTTTATTTTTTTGAGACAAAGTCTGGCTCTATCATCCAGGCTGAGTTGCAATGGTGCAATTTCTGCTTACTGCAACCTCCACCTTCTGGGTTCAAGTGATTCTCTTGTGTCAGCCTCCTGTGTAGCTGGCTATTTTTGTATTTTTAGTAGGAACAGGATTTCACCATGTGGGCCAAGCTGGTCTTGAACTCCTGACCTCAAGTGATGTGCCTGCCTTGGCCTCCCAGAGTGCTGGGATTACAGGTGTGTGAGCCACCACACCTGGCCAATGGTAAGTTTTTAAGATTTGTCAATGTTGTGTGTATTATCAACATCTAGGCATCTAGGAGTTTCACTTAGTTCTTAAAACATGAGGAACATGCTTGGTTTTAGTATTCTGTTTGTGTTTCTTTAAATATCTGCAGACTTTGTACGTCTTATTCTCATGGTGGTTTGTTCCCTTGTGGTTTTGTGATTTGGGGCTTGTGAAGCCATGTTCTCTGGCCCTTTATCTGTAGAAATTTTTTGATGTCTAGTTTCTCGGGCATGACTCTAGAGAAAATTTGCATTTGTTCTTGCCAGACTTCCTGATTAGTCACCAGCAAAGGACCACGTTAAAACAAATGGCTTAGGGCTTTCGGTGCTATATACATAGGTATGGTAAATGGATTCTTACCCCAAACCCAAGTTAAGCTTGTGAGTAGGAGTTCACAGTGCGGACTGGCAAAAGTCCCATGATCTCTCCTGTGTGGAATGGTGGCTTTTTGTTTTTGTTCCCTTTATTTTTCTAGTAACATCGTTATTGAGGTGTGGGATGATGTTTTTCATGTTAATTAACTCACTGAGGGGGGTCACGTTTCTGCCTTTATGCAGGGGGTCTCAATCTAAACAGCCACCTTGCTTAGGTTCCCAAGCCTTGTCTTCACCCCTCCACACATCAGAGACCCTTACAAACAAAGGCTGAAGTCCACCAGGTGTTAGCAGCTGCTCCCCAAGCAAACACTAGTTCATGCTTACTTACTCTCCGCTTCTGAGAGTACTTTCTCATTGTTTCTGGCCTCCAAAGGGTTGCACCTGATTTTCCTACCAGCTCACCCATGCATTTTAAAAAATATTGTATCCAACGTATCTGTGTATGTATGCCTATTATGTAGCAGGAAGGTTTTCTCTTAACATCTATTCTGCTATCATGCTGGGCCAGGTAAACAAGCTCTTTATATGCAATATCTCATTTAATCCCAGAAACAAACCCTCAAGGTTAGTAATCAGGAAGATCTCCATTTTACAGAAGAGGAAACTGAGACTCTGAGAGGATGAGCAACACATCCAGAGTTGCCCAACTGATACAGGGCAGAAGCAGATTTAGATCCAGGTCCTGTGACCCTGGTGCCTATGTCAGTAAATATGACACTTGCTGAAGTTGGTGTCCAGGATGGCTTGGGTTTCACTCCAGGTCTCAGGGCCAATAGAGCAATCACATTATTGAGAGGACCTGGTCAGTTGCCAAGGCTGGTGCCTGCAGGGCAAACAACGGCCAAGCTTTAGAGCTAGGATCCAGGCTGGACACAGGATTAGGCTGTCTCACGGTCTTCTTTGGGAGGTAGAGATGGCCACATGGAAAGGTGTCATTTGCTGAATTGAGCATCTTCAGATATCATAAATGTGCCAGTTCAGACGTAGGGAACATCCCAGGGGAAGAAATCTTGGTGGATGGAACATTTCAGGCCATTAGGCTATTACAAAGGGAGGTTCTTTGAGTGTAGCCTCATAACTAGGCTTCCCGAGTCACCCAGGGAATGCTCCCATGGTGTGCCTCCCCCCCTTTGGGTGTCCTGATCCCTCTTTATTTTTCTCCCAGCCCCACTCCCCAACCTAGTTTGGTCTGGTGGGCTCCATGGTGCAGTCCCCTCTGGCCTTTTCCCAGTTGGGATCTGGACTCCTGGGTTCCAGAGCTGGGTGAACAGGAACTAGGGATGGGGATCTGGAGTGCCTTCATCTCTGCGGCATTTGTCCCACTTGCTGGGGAGGAGTGTGCCAGGCTCCTAGTTCTGAGCCAGTGCCTTTTCCTCCAATGGGTGATCGCTTGCATATTAGTTAGAAAAGAGGTTCAAAGAGTTGGAAGTATAGAAACTAACTCTTGTTGAGCATTTGCTGTGTGCCAAGCACTTGTTTCACGGTAATGAGACAGGAGTTATTTTATTCCGATAATTTTTTTATTCTTATTTTCCTTTTTTTGAATGCCATTAGAGTTCATTTTCATCGTACATCATTTTTCATTGCATTCTGTTTGGAGAGTGTGACATGGGACATGTGGTGTAGCCCACCAGGTCAGAGCCTGAGCTCAAGTCCCAGCTTTTCCACCTTCCACCTGTGTGACTATGAGTCTCCCTGAGTCTCAGCTTCTTCACCTGCAAAATGGGGATATGAAGAATAGCGGCTTCGGAGAGCTTCCTGGAGTGCAGGAGACATTGTTGGGGTGCTGACTATAACCCCCTGGCCCACTTGAGAGGTCCCCTGTTGTTAGTTCCCCTACTTGCCAATGGCTTTGCATCTCAGGCTCTGCCTGAGAATGTTCTTGAGAACTGCAAGAGGAACAGTTTGGAAAATTAAAGTTTCAAGAAAGACCCTCACCCAAAGAGGGTTGGGAGATGGTGGGTAAATGCCTCAGATTCTTTCCCCTTGGTGGGACCATTCTGTGTTATCCTCTGCAGCCTCTCAGAGGGTTGCCAGCAAGATTAAGCCCAGCTGTCCATCCTGGGAAACTGCTCCTTAATGCACCCTGCAAGGACGTTTCTTCCTCCTTCCTCACTTCCTTGCCGTCTCACTGTGTTTCCTGAGGTCACCTTCCGAATCAACATGTGCACCTGGATTCCTGTCTCAGTCTGAATTGTTGGGGGGTAGGCCCAACCTAGGAGTGGAAGGGAAATGAGCTATGATGAACCCTGTCCCTGGCATGCATCCACCTCAATACCTGCCCTTTTTGGTTTGCTTCCCATTGTACATCACCTTGGGGATGCTCCAAGCCCCATTCTGAGATGTTACTTTGTCGCTTGGGGATAACAGGACACTGGGCTTATTGGGGTAAGGGATATAGTACTTGTTGTGTTTAAATAGCAGAATCCTTGCCTGGCGACATCAGCCCACGTGCCAACATGAAGCTGTCAGCTGGGTGGCAGTGACTTCTTGACCTGCAGATCTTGCTCTGTGAAATGGCAATGAATTTTAACATTTATTTCTGCTAAAACACTGAAACCTGCAGCCAGTGGGCTGGTGTCCCCAGATGGTAGGCTTTGGCTGGCCTGAGTGGGTGGGAACCCTTTTCCTCCCATCCATGCAGACATCTAACCCAAGCAGGGGCTCTATGACCTGTCCCTGAAATGGATGGAGGTGGGCCTAGCGCAGCCAGCCGTGGTCAGGACTTTGGCCATTGGTCTTCGGTTGAGTGGTAGGGGCCGGTTCTCCATGGCCGGGACTTGGTACAAGGTTGGCTTATCCTCTTCTCTGTGATTTGCCACCACCTACTATTTATCACACTCTGCATGCCACACTAAGCGCTCTGCAATCCACAACAACCTTTGCCACGTGGGTATTCTTACTTCTCCCATTTTACAGATGGGAAAACGGAGGCTCTGGGTGGGAAAGTGACTTGCCCCAGTAGACTCTGATGGTAAGGGGATGGCCAATTAGCAGCCAGGGTGACTCCGAGGCAAGGAAGGAGATGGGAGTCTAGGGCAGAGCTCCAAGGACAGTGGTGCTGCTCAGAGAGCTTCCTGGTGGAAGTCCCTCTCCTCCTCTTTTCCCGTGGAGAGAGGCAGCAGGGCTCTTGGGAGCGTGACTTTTTGGGCAGTGGCTCAGTGGGCTTCTCGGGAAACGGTGAGGCCGGGGAGCCAACACAGGGGGGCGTCGTGTCCCCTTCCTTCTTGTGTGGGTAGTTCCTTCAAAGCTAGCAGAGGGGAGAGGAAAGGTAGCCTTCGAAGAGGCCTCCAGGCATGCAGGAATCTGTTCCCAGCTGTGCGAGGCTGTGCTGAGAGCCTGGGATTTACTGTACTCCAAGCAGTGGCATTCCAAATTTAAAAGGCATCGGGCACACCCCTGCCTCCTCCCATGCTGGGGTCATAGGGCCAATCTGTGGAACAGAGAGAATCACCTGGGGCTGGATTGCACCAGAATCTGCCTCTTATAGGACAGGCCTTGATGATGGTGAAATTGAACGGCAATTGGTGAGAATGAGCGGAGGAATGCTGAAGTCCTTCCTCTGGAATAGGAGCTACATCAGCGGTGTGACATTTCATTGACATATCATCATCATCATCATCATTTTTGTCATCATTGTCATCATTAGCATCCTCATGCTAACTTTCTCTCAGCAGTTACCATGTAGCAGATGCTACTCTAGTCCTTAGCTTATATTGTCTGATTTTAAAGCTCATAGCCTCCTTGAGGTTGGATCAGGCTGCTAACCACACAACATGTGAGTGTGAACGAGATGTGGTCAAGTGATACGGACTGGATCTCAGCCCCCAATGGCCTTGGTTGAGCACCTTTGGGCAGCCCACAGACCACACAACTATAGTGTCCCTGGATAACAACCACCATGGTACCCATTGTTCAGATGAAGAAACTAAGGTCAAGAAGTACTAAGCCTGAGGTCACACAGCCAGTGGGTGGCTGAGTCAGGATTCGAATCAAGACCTGCCTGAGTCCAAAGCTGCTGGAATTCACAATGACACCACATTTTATAATCACACCATTTTATAAACACGCTTGGGTGCACTGGGAGGGGGGTGGGGGAATAGGGGTCCATCTATAAAGATGCCTTTCATTAAAACCTTGTAATTACCAGACTTGTGTAAAAAGAAGATAATTTGCTATAGTTTTAAAGTCATCACTGGAGGGGAAAAAAAAACCCACAACAACATGTAAATAGTATTAGCTGCTCTCCAACTTTGTTGAATTTAGCTGATGTTTTTGCTGTTGACTTTCCCAGCTATCAGCTTAACTATGTAAATCCAGTTGACGTGTCTTTATTCAGATAAAACTCTAATACTGCAAGTGTAGCAAATTAGATGCAAATGCCCCTTTTTTATTTTAAGTATACTTAAAGCTGCCTTTCCAATGCAAATTTTATAGGAAATCTCAACCAGCTAGGACAGACGTCCTAGCTGTCAGCAGGCAAACGCTTTCATTTTGGTCTCAGGCAAGGGAGCTGCCTGCTTTTTTTCTTTTTGCCCCTGCAGACTGAGATAATTAAAACTACAGAGAAATAGTTTTAAATATACATGATACACACAGTTCCTTAAATTATGGGATAATGCATAAATTCACCCATTACCATATTTGATAGCGGCCTCGCTGACCAAAGCTGGGAGGTGGGGGCAGCCGGTGAAGCGATTTTCTCCAACAACTTGCTTCCCTTGTCAACAACCTCGCAGCTCCTATCACTTCACCTGGTGTCCTAAGGAGCCCTGGTAAAGGTTCAAAGAGAGGTTGTGAACATGCTCATTAAAAAGGGATTGCTATGTGTTTTTTTTTTTTTTTTTTTTTTTTAAGAAATAAAAATGTTAATGGCAACTTTTTTTTTTTCTCCTTTTTCCCCCAGCAGTTCTCAGTCTCCTTGGAATACATATCCATTTCGGCTTTGATTTGTTGAGCTCCCTGAATGAGTTTATCCAAACAATGTGAATTTACTCAGATCTCTCTCAAATCCCACATCTCTTGTGGTTGATAAAGCTGACTTTAGCTAAGAAGGGCTGGATCAGTGTGATTTGAAATTCACATTGAAAATGATAAGGGCTTTGCTGGAAATAATAAGCACAGTCAAATGCTGTCAGGAGGAAACAGTTGAGCGTGCGGGGAGAAATTTGGTAAGGCCCTGCCCTGCCCCTCCTTCTCTTTCTAGAATCAAGGTAGGGAAATGGGGGGAAAGGTGACTGGGGCTCTGCTTAGACAGACACTTAAGCTTTGCAGATGAGGGGGCTGATAGTTCTAAAGAGCTTTGTGCAGTAGCTTCATTCTTTTTAATTAGAAAATGGCAGTCATTTCTTCATAGTGATGGACGTTCTCCTCTTCCTGTGGGGTTTGGGGTGGTAGTGACCATTGGCTGCCATGGTGCCTGACACCAGTTGAAATCTCTCTCTCTCTCCCTCACTCGATTCCTTTTTGAGCACTTAACATATGCCTGGTACTGGGCTAAATGTTTTCTCATTTTCTCCTTCCAACCCTATGAGGCAGCGAAATTATTATACCCATTTTACAGAGGTGAACATTGAGGCTAACTTCGGGTCCAGGAGCCTAGTCAAAGTTCCATCAGGATTTGCCACTAAGTCCTCGCTGCTGAGTCCTAAACACTCATTCTCTTTCCCTCTAGCTGGCAGACTGAGACCTAATGCCTTAAAGGAAGAAATTGGTTTGGAATGTCATTCTTAAGACATTATAAGGGAAGATGTTTCTCTGGAACATGTTAACCAGTGGCACTAAAGGGGAGGAGAGGGAGTGGGGTATGAGGGCGGGAACCGACATTCTGGGAACAGAGTGGAGCAAAGAGTAGGATCTTTACTCGGTGAGTGTGATTTGAGTAGACCAGGGCTTTTGACCTGGGCACTGCTTACATTTGGAACTGGATAGTTCTTTGTCGTGTGTGTGTGTGTGTGTGTGTGTGTGTGTGTGTGTGTGTGTGTAGGAACTACCCACACAAGGCTGTCCTGTGTGTTGTAGGGTTTGCACCATCCTAGACTCTACCTACCAGATGCCAGCAGTACTTCATCCCCAGTTATGACGACTTCAGATGTCCCCTGACATTGCCAGATATCTCACAGGGGAACAAAATCACCCCAGTGGAGAAACGCTGAAATAGACGTGGATCCTTCAGAGCCTGGATTCCTCATTTTCCTTAAAACGCAGGTTCCATGCGGGTTATGGCTCCTCCTCCCTGTTTCCCTTTGTCTCAGAACACCCCACTTTCACACGCCCTCCTAAGCAGCTAAGAGCAACCTTCCTTGGAAATAGGTGGATCAGAGGAGCTTTGCCATTGAAACCTTTTTTCCAATTACAGTAATTATTCCCTCTCGTCTTCACCATCAGGGCAGTCGGATAAGGCGCTAGACTTCTTGCTGCCTTAATCTATACGATTCCAGTTCTGCCTTGATGAATGACTTTTCTGAATGCTTCTGCCTTGTGTGGTGTGTGTGTGTGTGTGTGTGTGTGTGTGTGTGTGTGTGTTTTGGGGGGAGCGCTGTGGCCAGGCTGGGGCTGGGGGTGGGAGTGGGGTGCATTAATTCTTCCCAGTCCTTGTCCCTTGGATGCCTCGCAGCCCAGGGCGGCCCCACTGCAGCAATCCTTTTCCCACCAAGCTGAGCTCACAGCTGACCTCTCTCTTCCCCTTAGCTCGGGGCCTCCTCTCTCCCTGCTTCCACCCTCCACCTGGGCCGCCTCTCCTGACCCCATGACTCCGTGTTTCCTAACCAATGCTGCTAATAGCCACTGATCACCGAAGGGCAGTTTAAATTCTATTTAGACTTAAAAAGGGGTGGGGAGGGGGGAGCAAAACTTCAAAAGCTGTTTCCTGCAAGCAGGGCGGAAGCCAAGTCCGGCCATCAGCAGCAGAAGCCGGATCGATATTTCAGCACCATCCCTTGGCTGGGGTTTCGAGGAACTTTTATTATGATTGCGGTTAAGCTGTTCTAAAGTGGGGCATCGTTTATAAAACAAACGGATCCCTTCCAAATAGGTTATTTTCCTGGTTAATGACCGATGGTCTGCCCCGGGGTCTGTCTGAGTTGCGATTCCAGATGGGAACAGACACTACCAGCCCAATTATCTTTATTAAGTGTTTTTCCTCCCCCTTTCTGAAAAACGAGATGGCAGCCAGCTCCGCTGTCCCCTCTTCCCCTTGCTCTCACCCTGCGCCATTTCCTGCATTCGCCTCATTATGGACAAGTATGTCCTTTAAGACACAGAGACTAATGAGGCGGTTTTATGAGACTAATACATTTTAAATTTTAACACTGGAGCTAGCATCTTTAATTGTACAATTATACATTCATTTGGCACACACTGTCTCTCGCTGTCTTTTTTTTGCTTTAAAAGATAACAAAACCACAGGTGACCAAAGGCATGTGAAAAGACAGAATTTATGTCATTCTTTAGGGTACTAAATCATGCAAGAATAAAAATTGTTTTTCTCCTGGTAGATTTCTTAAGCAAAAGTAGTTCGCTACTGTTTCAATGAGAATGATTTTTTTTTTTTTAAACTGGAGCAAGGAAGGATTGGAGAGGGTTAAATTATATCTTATTGCAAACTTCTATCTTTACAGTCGTCTATTTCTACATATAAAGCCTGTAGCTAGAAAACACTTTGAGAATGAAAGAAATCTTGATATTCTGTGGCCCAGCAGCTGGTGAGAGAGAGAGAGAGAGAGAGAGAGAGAGAGAGAGAGAAGCTACATATCCTGTCTCTAACAAAAGCCTGCTGCATTCCCTACCTGACAGGACTTTATCGGGGAGTAATAAATAAGGCTGAATTATTGATGATGAGAACTGCTAATATTATTATGACCTCAATTAAGTGCTTTTTTCAGACACATTAGCAACAAAGGGTCTTCCCTCTCCTGGTTGCTGTTTTTCCCCCCCAGGCCCCACTTTACATTAAAATCTAATTGATCAAACCTATTTGCCATTCGCACAAGAGTGATCACCATAAGGGGTCATCTATCAGCATGGACTCCTCATCCGGCGATTAACACCTTTTGTTGCCGGCCTCAGTTCTGTACCAGCTGAGAGGATCAGAAAAGCAGGGCCTCCCATCTGTGTGTGTGAGGTCTGACTTGTAGGACCCTTTAATTACCTCCTTTAACACCCTTGCGAATCACAGAAGATGTCCTTGCTTTTGAGGAAGTCCTGCCAGGCAGGCTTGGGGTCACAAGATGGCACCCTCCTTATCTGGAGCAGAGGTGTCCTGGTGGGGACCTTGCTGTCTCCACGCCTTCCGCTCACTGCCCACTCCCCCATCTCCCCATCCCATGGCCTGCTCCAGGGAGTCTCTGTGTCCTGTCTTCAAGGAGTTTGGAACTTGGTGATGAGTATGGGAGTGGATGAAGAGTGGAGAGAAGCCCTAATCAAAACCCGAGGCTGGGGCTGGGCTTGAAAATGGAGACCTGCACCCTCCTACCCCAGGGAGTGGAGCTCCCCATGAGTTCCCGGCCTGTGATCACTCAGGACCATGCACCACCCATAATCCCCTTGAAATGTGTACACAATTATGTTTACATGTATTTTTCGGGAGAGGGTTAGAGTTTCCATTAGATTCTCAAATTTGTCCATGACCCCAGAGTGGGTTAGAACTCTTTTCTCAGGAACACCTTTATACCTTTAATTTTATTTGTTTTATTTTTTAATTTAGACAGGGTCTTGCTCTGTCACCCAAGCTGAAGCGAGAGACACAATCGTAGCTCACTGCAGCCTTGAACCCTGGGCTTAAGCACTCTCGCCTCAGCCTCATGAGTAGCTAGGACTATAGGAACGTGCTGCCACATTCAGCTAATATTTGAATTTTTTTGTATAGATGGGGTCTCCCTATGTTGCCAAGACTGGTCTCAAACTCCTGGCCTAAAGAGATCAGGAGCTTCTTAAATGGCAGAGGTCTTTCATGGGTTTGACTCTCAGGCAGGAGTCTCTGGTTTTGGGAATGTGACTCTCAGGCAGGAGTGTCTGATTTTGGGAATGCGAGGAAGCCATTGGGATGAGCTTGGCTCTTGGTGCATGGTGTGATGTCGGGTCAAACTCTCTCTCTCTTTTCACCTCCTTTCCTGGGTCTTTGTCTTTTCTGCCCATTTGGTCAAAAGAAAAAATGCTCATCAACTTTCTGCTTCCAGTAGTTAGTGTAAGAGTGGGCTTTCTAAATAAGCGCAGCTTGTACAGAACCTGCCACTGGGTGTTGGAAGTAATGAGGATGTAGGCAACTCCTTGCACAGGCTGTATTGCTGCTAATGGAGAGGAAGCAGGTCCCAGCATGGCCCAACGGGAATGCTCTTGGGGTGACCTTGGACAGCTCGGAGCACTATTCAAGGTCATGTTTTTGGCTCGCCCAACTCCACCTACCCACCATGAAAATCACATTATCATTTTTTTCCTGATTATAAATCAATACATTCAGAAATCAGTCAGAAAAGATTGAAGGCTGGGCGCATGGCTCATGCCTGTAATCCTAGCACTTTGGGAAACCTAGGTGGCAGATTGTTTGAGCCGGGAGTTCAAGACCAGCCAGGGCAACATGGTAAAATCCTGTCTCTACAAAAAATACAAAAAATTAGCTGCGTGTGGTGGTTTGAGCCTATGGTCCCAGCTATTTGGGAGGCTGAGGCAGGAGGATCACTTGAGCCCAGGAGGCAAAGGTTGCAGTGAGCCGAGATCAGTTTGTGCCACTGCAAGTTAGCCTGGATGACAGAGTGAGACCTGGTCTCAAGAAAAAAAAAAGGGTGAAACATTACCAAATCTTCACATTTTGGCCTACCTCAATTTTTATTCTTTTTCTTATGCAAATAACAATAGAAAGATATCCAGGAAAATTTAAAAAAATTTAAGTAGGGAGCTACGTGTATTATTTCTTATTTTTCTTATTTACATAGTAACGTACATTGTAAACATCTTGCCATGTGAATAAGTATTGTTTGGCATCATCACTTAAAATGACTGAATAATATTGAATTGACTAGATTTACTGTATTTGCCAATCCCTTCTTGCTTGGTGTTCAGGTGGTTTCTACTTTTGTCTATTAGAAAGAGCGCTGCAATAAATGTCCTGATAGAAACATGAGGTACTTACCTGATTACGTTCTTAAGATGGATTTGTAAAAGTAGAATTTCTGGGTTAAAGGGTTTGTGTTAATATTTTTTATTTACAATACAGATTAAAGGATAAGATGCATCCTTTTTTTTAACTTTTAAGACATCGTAAAAGGGCATTTTTCTGTCAAATATTTGTCCAAAGCAAGGAGGTTTGGAAGAGAGGAGAGTGGAGTCACATAAGGGCTGACTCGGTGAGTTTTCTTTCTCCAAGAGTGAGTCTGAAGGGCCTAGAGCAAATAGGCTTAGTTTTCTGCCAGTGGAGGCTGAAGTAGAGACAGATCTTTGGCCTCTTCTGGAAGTGCTGTTGAACGACTTGGCCCCCTTCGATACACAGATCTCCTCCAGGTCAGTAAAGAGGCTTTGAGGCTCGCAGTGGTGATGATCATGGCCTGGCTCACCCTTATCTCAGAGCTCTGATCTGACGCAACCAGTCCCCATGCCAGGCGGCCAGGCGGGGGTCGGTCTGCCCACAGCCCCTCCAGAGAATGGGGCTAAGCAGAAGGCGGCACGGTCATGAAACATTCTGCCACGAAGTGCAGCTTGTCCATTTAGCACTGCCTAGTGGCTTTTCAGCTTATGTTGTCTTAATTCAAGTTGTCATTCATAGACAAGTAGAAAACTAAAATCAATAAATGGTGAAAATGGGCTTTAAAGGCAAACTGAAGTCACAGAGGAGGGAGAGAAACAGCATCCATTTCCTCAATGGATTATGTTTTTCCTTCCTATTTAGAATGACTGGATCTGGGGCCTGTGTTTTTTTTTTTTTTTTTTTAAAAAGGAAGGGAGAAGAAGACAAATACATATCTCTTTTAAAGATGTACAGAGTGTTCATTGGATAAAATCTCAGGCCTGAAGCATCATTTGATTGGGCTACAGAGAATGATGAGGATGATGATATTTGGGGATGAGTCTCTATTTTCTCCCAGGACCATAGTAGGTATATTTGGGGATGTCTTTCTGTCTGATTGCTATGTTACTTCCCTTAAGTTTGTGCACTTCTCTGGGCCAAGTCTTCTCAGTTGGAAAATGGAGTTGGACAAGGTGCAGTGATTTTGCAGACTGTTCTCTGGTGAGAAACCACAGCAGATGTGCCTCAGGAAGCATCAGGATAGGAGTGGGGTTTAGGTGGAAGGGGCTCTGGTCCTGCAGCTGAACCTTGACAGAACAGCCCTGGGCTCCTGCCAAAGATTTCATTCGAAGTTAGAATTTCATGGCAGAGACAATCATTAGAAAAAAAATCACCGAAGAGAGGGTTTCCAAATTTCCTTCCGCTTCTGAGGGTTATAAACATCTATTGCATGTCTACAAGTTATTTCTGAAAACCCAGCTTGGACTAATTCCACCTTCTTCCTGTGATTAGTGTAGAACTGACAAGAGTAGAGAAGGTGCCAGGTCCAGGTAGGGGAGGGAGTGCTGGTTCCAACTACTCCTGGAAATACTGAAGGACTCCTTTGTGACACATGGGACATCTCAGCCTGAGTTGTCATCTCATGGGCTTGGGTGTCAGCGATGGAACGAGGGGAGACACAAGTCATACTATGAATAAATTTCAAACCAAGAGACGACTGTATCAAACCACAAATAGGGTAATACCATTTAGGTGGCACTCTGTGACCCAATCTCTGTGGCAAAACCAGGAAACAATTTCCTGTGTTTCTTTTGAAGAAACCAGACCTTCTGTCTATTGGCACTAACCGGTGGCCTAGAAGAGGAAGGAGAAAGAAGAAGCTTCTTTGGCAATCCCAGTCACTGACATCTTTCTCTCCCAAACCCACTCCCACCTCTACCCGCCTAAAAAAAAATCAAAGTCGGATTTGGGCTTGCCACACAGATCTAGACAGGTCCCCTAGCAGCCTCTTTCTTTTTTTTTTTTTTTTTTTTTTTGAGACGGAGTCTCGCTCTGTTGCCCAGGCTGGATGGAGTGCAGTGGCCGGATCTCAGCTCACTGCAAGCTCCGCCTCCCGGGTTTACGCCATTCTCCTGCCTCAGCCTCCCGAGTAGCTGGGACTACAGGCGCCCGCCACCTCGCCCGGCTAGTTTTTTGTATTTTTTAGTAGAGACGGGGTTTCACTGTGTTAGCCAGGATGGTCTCGATCTCCTGACCTCGTGATCCGCCCGTCTCGGCCTCCCAAAGTTCTGGGATTACAGGCTTGAGCCACCGCGCCCGGCCCCTAGCAGCCTCTTTCTATGAGTTTGTTACCACTAGGCCCTTCCTATTTAGAAATTCTGGAGTCTCTGAGAGGCAGACTGATTTGCCCAGCCCAAATGTAGAAAACCACTTAGGGTTAGTAAAAAACTCATTGGCAAGAGGAATGGAAATTCAAGCTTACCTGTATTTTGGACATACAAAAGCAGCCAATGTGTTGGGAAAACTTTCTAAGAAATGTAGCACTGAAAAGTTGACTCGGAGCTAGAGAGCTGGTGCTGGCAGTTAGCTAGTTTCGTGAGGTGGGAATATACTGAGCCTCCTGGTGGGAACGGAGACCTGAAGCTCTGAACAGTTGTGCATGATCTCCCTATAACCAGCAGCAGCGATGTTGAATCTACCTTCTTGTCAAGCAGCCAGTATTCCAAGGGCCTGGGGCTGCTGTATTCACTTGGCTTCTGAGATAAGTGGACCTGGAAGTGCAGAGAAAAATCTCTATCCATGCCCTGGCCGAACTCAGCAACCTTGGGGTGAGACAGATGCAAAAGTGGTCCCACTTTTCCTCGAGCTGTTCCTACAAGTCAGTTTGATTAGGTGTTATCAAAAGGGGCCTCCAGGCCGGGCGTGGTGGCTCACGCCTGCAATCCCAGCACTTTGGGAGGCTGAGGCAGGTGGATCATTCGAGGTTAGGAGTTTGAGAACAGCCTGGCCAACACAGTGAAACTCTGTCTCTATTAAAAATAATAATAATAATAATAATAATAATAATAATTAGCTGAGCATGGTGGTGCGTGCCTGTAATCCCAGTTACTCGGGAGGCTGAGGTGGGAGAATCATTTGAGCCCTGGAGGCAGACGTTGCAGTGAGCAAGATCATGCCCCTGAAGTCCAGCGTGGGCCACAGAGCAAGACTCCATCTCAAAAAAAAAAAAAAAAAAAAAGAAAAAAAGCAGGGGATTGGGGGGGAATCCATCACATGCCCATCAAAATATGTTCTCATTTTATTTTAATTTTTTAATTGAATTTTATTTTCATTTTTAGAGACAGAGTTTTACTCTGTCACCAGGCTGGAGTGCAGTGGCACGATCTTGGCTCACTGCAACCTCTGCCTCCTGGGTTCAAGCAATTCTCCTGCCTCAGCCTCCCAAGTAGCTGGGACTACAGGCATGTGTCATCAGGCCCAGTTAATTTTTTTGTATTTTTAGTAGAGATGGGGGGTTTCACCATGTTGGCCAGGATGGTCTTGATCTCCTGACCTTGTGATTCACCCACCTCCCAAAGTGCTGGGATTACAGGCGTGAACCACCACGCCTGGCTGAATTTTTTTTTTTTTTTATAGCGATGGGGTCTTGCTATGTTACCCAGGCTGGTCCCAAACTCCTGACTTCAGGCAATCCTCCCTCCATGGCCTCCCACAGTGGTGGGATTACAGATGTGAGCCACCATGCCCAAGTCATAATAGCTTCTGACATTTAGTGAGTGTTTACCCTGGGCCGCACACTGTTCAAAGCCTTTGACATGTACTCACTTCACAGATGAACACACTGAGGCTCAAACAGGTGAAAGTGGTAGAGCCAGGATTGGATTCTGACTCGAGTCTAGGTGTGTAATCCTGAGACTATTTTGTCTTTGAAACCACATCAGTCTACATTTAAAGGATGACAGAGAGAAAAAGAGAGAGAAGCCTGAAGGCTGGAACCTTCCATGCTTGATCTTGGCCATAATCAATGCTCTATCTCAGGGGGTCTCCAGGAACCGTGCACTGAGAGCAGGCACAGGGCTGCTCTGTTCATAGCTGAGGCTTCAATCCCAGCAGCCCCCAGTTCAGTGTTCTACTGCGACAGGCTGGGCCGCATGGCACACCCCCTTTGCCCAGATTACAAGGAAGGGAAACAAGAGGAATGTTCTCTGTGGCTGAGATACAGGCCCTCTGAGATGGGGACAGTTACAAATGCAGAGGGACAGGCCAGCCCCTGTTAGGAAGGCACAGCCCATGCTCCTGTGATTGGACTAGAACTCCCTATTTGAGGGCCTGGTCCATGGAGATGGCTTCCAACCTGGCCAGTGACGGAAAAGACCTGTGCCTGGCTCCTATGGGAAGAAACCCACTCTCTCTTTTATCGTCACTCTGCCTCTCACAAGCGGTTTCCAAGGTGGCAATGAGGATGGCTGTTCACAAATCAGCAAAGTGCAGAGCTCTCGCTGTGAGATGCTTAATTTTTGTGAGTTGCGGAACCCTATTTATTTTATGTGACAGCCTCTTCCTTCCCCTGCCGTGACAGAGTGTTCTGTGGGGTATGTTATGATCTTTAATTAAAGGGAACTTAATTTGGTTTTGAGGCAGCCTTTGTTCGTTGGCGACACCCTAGGGTGTTTTAAAACCAGGTTTTGGAATCATTGCCATTGAAGCCTAGAGTCTAAGGCAGACTCACTCCTATGGACCGACTCTGGTTGCCTGGATATCAGGGAATATGTGTCCCCCTCGCCCCCCTCCCGCACCTCCATGGAGAAGCTGGAACTTTACCAGGCTTTTCCCACTTGCCTTGGGATTTTCTGCCCATCTTCCCAGGAACACCCGGCAGGCCCCATGAATGGACTCTGGGCCAAAATGATGTTTGAGAAAGGGACGGACCATTTAGATGACAAATGGGCTTCAGGGCACTGTCAGAACGTCCAGGCGGTGGGGACTATTAACGGTCACATGGAGGCGGCCGCATCTGTGATGGCAGAGCGGGTCGGTGGGTCCCCACTGCTGTGTTTACTGCTCCTTAATGTGGTATTGTTTACTCACAATTAAACCCTTTACCATTAATTTAACTTTCAGATGCTGAAATTGGTCACACAGCCTCGAGTCCCAAGGCCCGGACAGATGTGTTCTATACACTTGTTTAAACACGGCGCTCATTAGGAGGTAATGCATGTATGGCAAGTTGATTACACCACAAAGCAGGATGCTTTATCATGGGGGCCTCTCAGGAGGCGGCGGGAGGGGCGGTCAGCTGCCGCTGTCACTCTTCCCCCCTCGGATCCTGAGTGACGGCTCGGCCCGCCACCTCCTCAGCCGCCTGCTCGGAAGTACACAGCTTCCCGTCAGAGCGCCGCCGAGCTGCCTGGGAGGAGGTATTAATTGTTGTCAGCCTCCATTTCACACCCCAGATAACAAACGAGAGCCACCCTGGCAGTGTTTAAGGAAGATAAACAAGTTGCCTGAGCCCCTGCAATTAAACACGCTTGCATATTTAACTGAGATGTTTCCTGTAAAAAACGCAGGGCTGCCCTGAGCACGTTCGCACAGAGTGGCCCTTCCAGATGCCGGCAGCAGTGTCCTGTGACCTGGAGGCTGCTCACCCCATGTGGCTCAGAAAGAGGCCCCATATTTGCAGAGTCTCTTGGTAAACCACATTTCTCCGTCTTGATCCAAACAGACATCAGAGTTCAGGGGGATGTGGAAAGAGCAGAATCTCTCTTATTTACTATCTTGTAGGGTAGTGGTTAAAAGAAAGGATTTCCGGACTGGGTGTGGTGGCTCACGCCTGTAATCCCAGCACTTTGGGAGGCTGAGGTGGGAGGACTGCTTGAGCCCAGCAATTCCAGATCAGCCTGGGCAACACAGCAAGACCCAGCCTCCATGAGAATTAAAAATAAATTAATGGGAGTGGTAGTGCACACCTGTAGTTCCAGTTATTCTAGAGACTGAGGCAGGAGGATCTCTTGAGCCCAAGAGTTCAGGACCAGCCTGGACAGAAGAGCAAGACCTACAAAAAAATACAAAAATTAGCTGGAGGTGGTGATACACGCCGGTAGTCCCAGCTACTCTGGAGGCTGAGGCAGGAGGATCCCTTGAGCCCAGGAGTTTGAGGCTGCAGTAAGCTAGGATCTTGCCACTGCACTCCAGCCTGGGTGACAGAGCAAGATCCCATATCTTTATAAGAAAATAAAATAAAAGAAAAAATTATTGGAACCAGACTACCTGGATATAGATTCCAGATCTGTCTTTCTAAACTGGATTAGTTTGATCAAGTAGCCCTTTGAGCCTCAGTTTTCTCATCTATAAAATAGTTATAGTAATAACACGTATCTCCTGTTCTGTTGTTATGAGCATTAGAGGCTTACATTGTGGCCCTGTGCCTGACCCATGGTAAATGGTGAGAAAATGCTAGGATTGTTAATAATTATGAGAGTATAATAACCATCTCATAATAATAATGACGATGTTATCAAATGTTACTTTTACCTTTCAATACACAAAATTGCTTAGGAATAGATGGTTAGAGGAACTAGTTGTAGGCCATCCCGAAACTGAGTGCTGTGACAGCAAGGTTTGATTGTCACATCCCTCTGCTCTGCAGATCCGAGGAGGCGGCATCTGATGAGCTCATGACTGAAGTTGTTCTTCAGTGCTTTTCCTCAGTCTCAGGAATTGGACAGACCTCCATCTTCCAGATATTTCTAGATACTTCCAGATATTTCTGCCCCAACCCCTGACAGGGTTGAATCTGCTAGACAAACTGGTTTGCTTCTCAAGTTGTTGTTATTGTACTTTTTTTTTTTTTTGAGATGGAGTCTTGCTCTTGTTGCCCAGGCTGGAGTGCAATGGCACGATCTTGGCTCACTGCAACCTCTGCCTCCCGGGTTCAAGAGATTCTCCTGAGTTGCTGGGATTTCAGGTGCCTGCCACCACACCCAGCTAATTTATGTATTTTTAGGAGAGACAGGGTTTTGCCATGTTGGCCAGGCTGGTCTCGAACTCCTGACCCTGTGATCCACCCGCCTCGGCCTCCTAAAAGTGCTGTGATTACAGGCATGAGCCGCTGTGCCCAGCCCATTGTACTTCTTTTAAGGTGGCTCTGCAGCAAAGTCCCAAATCCACCATTACGTAGTAGCCTGTCCCTCCATTCCCTGCCCTGGGTGCCTCCCCAACCCCAGTTATGCAAGGGAACTGAGGCAGCTGGGATGGACACTCCTTGCTCCCCTGTCCTGGTCACATAAAGGAAAGAATGAAAAGCCCACGAGGAAGAATATGGACTTTCCCCTTCTCCAGATCCCCAAGGAAAATGGTCTGACTCATTCTTGTGATCCACTGCAGTGTTACAAACATCTTTTTTTTTTTTTTGAGAAGGAGTTTTACTCTTGTTGCCTAGGTTGGGGTGCAACGGCGCCATCTTTGCTCATTGCAACCTCCGCTTCCTGGGTTCAAGTGATTCTCCTTCCTCAGTCTCCTGAGTAACTGGGATTACAGGCGCCTGCCACCATGCCTGGCTAATTTTTGTATTTTTAGTAGAGATGAGGTTTTGCCATGTTGGCCAGGCTAGTCTCAAACTCCTGACCTCAGGTGATCCACCAGTCTCGGCCTCCCAAAGTGCTGAGATTACAGGCGTGAGCCACCATGCCCAGCCACAAACATCTCTTGAGCATCTACATGCAGTGTTCTAGGTGCTGCCATTTGGTACTCTATCCTGGGCATCTTATCCTTGTTGGGTAAGTCCAAACCATATCCCTCTTGTCACTGGGCCTTTCCATGTGTCCCTTCTGCTGCAAGAACCACTTCTACTGAGATCTGCACCCTCTTTGCCTCCCAGGCTCCCAGGACGTGGCTTTTCCTGACCTACTGGACTGTGGAGCAGATCTTTCTGTTTTAGGTCCTCAGAGCACTCTCATGTTCCCTTTGTAGCATCTTTCAAAATATTCATTATCTGTTTAATTTCCACCTTCCCAGTGAAGATGGGGGCTGTCTGTCTTGCTTACCCCATCACGCCAGCACCCAGGACCCCGCTTGTAGATGCTCAAGAGATATTTGTGACACTGCAGTGAATCATGAGAATGAGTCAGAACATTTTCCTTGGGGATCTGGAGAGAGGGAAAATCCTTATGATTCCTCGTGGCCTCTTTATTTCTTTCCTTTATGTGGCTCAGTGATGATGGCACTGCTCCATTGCCTCCATTTCCTTGTGGGAGAAGGAGGCAGGGAAGGGTTAAAGTGGACTTGCCCCAGATCAGGCGTTTGCGGTGCCCCTTCTGGAGGTCTGCAAGTCATCACTTTTGCCTTCAGCCACGCTGACACCACCAACTGCCCGGGAACCCGCGATGATTTGTCCTTGGACAATGCAGAGGATGTGGCTCTGTCTTGTGGGTACGTTTCAGGGAGGTGGGACCTTCACTTATTTGTCTCCACAGCTGCTTCCTCTGGGCTTTGTGGTTGCCCATTCGCCGCCTTCTCATCCGATCGCGTTACCCTTAATAACCATCGCCCTGGCGGGAGAGGAGTGCCGAATTCCGTCTCCTGCGTGCCTGCGTGTGTAATGTGCCGAGCAAGTGATCCTAATGATGCATTCAGCACACCACTCCCCCCAGACCCGGCTTCCAGCTTATCCAAATCCATTTATATTCCCGCTCAGACCTTTGGGATCAAAATTCCTGACCCTTTTGTGAAAAGCAAAAACACCTTTTGAAAAAAACAGAAGAGGGAGGTGAAATTCCCCAAGCTTTCATTTCCCTTCATGGTTGAACTTCGATGACTCAAGTCATTTGCAGTCAATCTATTTCGCTGACTTGTCCTGCTGACTGCCAGGAGGTCAACATTTCTGGCTTTGCCCCTCCAGGGGCAGCATGTGGTCCCAGCTGGTTGTGCTGTGGTGGGAATGGGGGCTCGCGGGGCGGGGGGTGGCTGTGTTGTCTGGAAGCTACGTTGGGGGCTCTCTTCTTTTGCACTGGAGCTTCGCATTCTGCAAAGATGTTACTTCTAGGATAGTGCTTTTGTTTGCTGTTTGTGTTGAGTGGGATTAGCTCTGATTACATATTAATAACCTGGAGCACTATCTAGTAATTAGATGTTATCTTCCAGATGTTTAAAAGAAACCTTTAATATTTTAAGCTGCTTGGAGGTCTCTTGGCACTTTATTAAAATGGATGGAATTTAAAATGGGAGTCGGTGGTGAAGCTTTTTCCAGATTCTCTTGTTGGTCTAAAGCCCCACGGCCCAGGGTATCTATGAAAGAACCCAAAGCATTTATTGTGGTAGCCCCTATTTGGGAACAATTGGAGCAGCCACCCATTCAATGGGTGGCAGAGAGACGGCCACGGCACTTCTGGCCCCTGTCAATCGGCTGGGGCAGCCCATTGATTTCTTTGAACCACTTGAGTGAATCTCTCAGAAGTTCCCCTCCTCTGAATCCCACACAATCGCCTGTTCTCTCTTTATTAGGCGCTCTGAGGGACGGCCTGGTCTACACCTGCCTTTGAAGGCGCCCCCTCCGTGGTTTTAATGACCTCCATCCGTCAAAGGAAAAGTTCAGAGTTCATTCTTTTGTGCAAGTCCCAGCCACTGAGGAGTTGAGGGTGCTGGCTGGTCCGGCCTCTTTAAGTCACCCGCCCGAAAACTTTCCCTGTGACCCGGCTCATGTCAAAACAGCAAGCTGGCCGCTCTGGCCATTGTCATCGGAATAAGGGCTAAGTGATGCTGCTTGGTCATTACGTGTGCCCTGATTGGCAATCAGGGTACAATAGGGGGTCATTAAAGGCCATAAAACTGCCAAAGCTCTGAAAAGGGGATTTTGAATGGAGCCAGAAGGCTCTGGGAGCCTGCCTTTGCCATGCCTTCAAGGAGAGGGGGTTTGAGCTGATCTGGGGGGAAAAGTCAGCTTGGTCTGGATTAAGAAGTGTCTCCCCTGTGACATCAGAAAGAACTGATCTACTGGTGTCATCTTCCTACTGCTCGTTCCTCCATTCTTAAATGAGATCCACCAGGAGCAACAACCCAATTCACATTTCGGGAAGTGAAGGTTGGCAAGATAAGGCTTTATACAAGGAGGTGAAAGTTATTCATAGATATAGAAATGCTTATTGGATTAAAGACTCATCATGGCTGGGCACAGTGGCTCACACCTGCAATCCCAGCACTTTGGGAGGCTGAGGCAGTGGATCACTTGAGGTCAGGAGATCGAGACCAGCCTGGCCAAAGTGGTGAAATTCAGTCTCTACTAAAAATACAAAAATTAGATGGGCATAGTGGCGCATGCCTGTAATCTCAGCTACTCGGGAGGCTGAGACAGGAGAATCTCTTGAACCCAGGAGGCAGAGGTTGCAGTGAGTCAAGATCATGCCACTGCACTCCAGCCTGGGTGACAGAGCAAGACTGTCTCAGAAAAATGAAATAAAATAAAATAGTAATCATGCATATATGTATGTATATAGCTCTCTATAATGAAAGAGGCAGCTCTTACGGAACATTCATTTTATTTATTTATTTAGAGACAGGGTCTCACTCTGTCACTCAGGCTGGAGTGCAGTGGCCCGATCACCGCTCACCGCAACCTCCAACTCCCACCTTAGCCTCCTGAGTAGCTGGGACTACAGGCATGTGCTACCACGTCCAGCTAATTTTTAAAAAGAATTTTTGCAGAGATGGTATCTCACTATGTTGCTCAGGCTGGTCTTGAACTCTGGCCTCCAGCAATCCTCCTTCCCTGGCCTCCCAAAGTGCTGTGATGACAGGCATGAGTCACTGTACCTGGCCTGAACACTCATTTTGTACCAGGCCTTGTTCCAGACTTTTTGCAGGTGTTAACTTAGTTAAGCTTCACACCAACCCATGGAGGTAGGTTAGCATGATATATAGCTAGAAAAGGCACTCTTGTTAAACTTCCCCCGCGTGGCCTGACTTGGAAAGGAACCACGGAAAGAGAAGGGGTGTTTTTTTTCTTAAGTAAATATGATGGTAGCATTAAAAATTTCGTTGTCTTGAGTCTACTGTGTGCTAGGCACATGCAGTATCTCACTTAATCCTCATGCCAATGGCATCGATACTGTTATCATTCCTGTTTTATAAGAATTAACACTGTGAAAACTGAAGTGCAAAGAAGGGGGTTGTGGATGGCATGCAGGCACCGCCCAACCCCAAGGGGCGCGGAACACATCTATTAACTTGTGAGTGACATCTCCTGCAATTGTGCAGCTCGGTGGCCCTGCTGGGATTCGTGACAGCTCTACTGCCTGTGCCTTCAACCATTGTGTCCCATGCGGCATAGGGATCCTAGATTAGGCTTCAGCAGGTGTGGGTCCTAGATCCTATCCTGCTGTGCAGCCTTGGACAAAACACTTTACCTCTCTGTGCCTCAGGCTTCTCAGCTGAAAAACAGTAAGGCTGGATGGGGCTTGGACTAGTTTCGAGTTGCTCAAACTGGGCTCTTCTCTGCCTTAGGATAAAGCCAGGAGACACATGGGTCATGTTTTGAGATTGTCTGTTTCCTTCCAGGGCAAGTAATTACAAACATTATTTTTCTGTTTTCTTAGCAACATATTTTGCGGTAGAATACAAAACCCCCGTGAATTTTTCAGATTAAAAATGAGACTTGATGGAAGTTTGACATTTGCTCTGTATGCCATTGGGCTCTTTCCATGACCCCCAAGATCTCCCGGAGCTACTGTTCCCTCCCCTCTGCCTATAGGGGGGCTTTTGAATAAAAGTGTAGGATCCTCCATATCGCATGGCATGAGAACAGCTTGAAATCCTTTTGAGCTAGCCTACTGGTTGGATAAGGACAGATAAGGACCAAGGATCCTCTTGGTCTTCCAAATGGAGCTCCCAATTTGGGACATCAGTGAGAAAAGGCACTGTAAACTGTAAATGTAGGCATAAATGGGGGTGATATGGTTTGGACGTTTGTCCCCTTCAAATTTCATGTTGAAATGTGATCCCCAGTGTTAGAGGCGGGGTCTGGTGGGAGGTATTGGGTCATGGGGGCGGATCCCTCATGAATGGCTTGGTGGTCGCCTTGGGGTAACGTCTGAGTTCGCACTCATTTAGCTCACACAACGTCTAGTTGTTTAAAAGTGTGTGGCACCTCCTTCCTCTCTCTTTCTTGCTCCTGCTCTTGCCATGTGACACCACCTGCCCTCCCTTTGCCTTCTATCTGATCAGAAGCTTCCTGAGGTCCTCACCAGAAGCCGAGCCGATGCTGTTATGCTTCCGGTACAGCCTGCAGAACTGTGAGCCAATTAAACCTCTTTTCTTTATAAATTATCCAGCCTCAGGTATTTCTTCACAGTGATGCAAGAATAGACTAACACAGAAGGGGGAGCCCAAGCTGAGATGGCTGGAGATTCCCGAGGTTGTAGCCCCAAGTTCCATTTAGGGTTAGAAGGAAGGGCTCTAGGGACTGGGAGAGATTCTGGCTCCACGCAGGACTAGCTCTGGGACCCTGTGCAGAAAATGAGTTCTCTGAACCTCTGTGTCCTTATCTGTACTAGAGGAATAATCAGAGTGCCCACTGCTTAGGGTCACAAGGGTTAAATGAGAAAATCTATGCAAGGAACTTACAACAGAACTTATATCATAAACGCTCAATAAACATCAGGCATCATGACTGTTATCATCTGGTGTTTTATCTCTGCAGTTAAAACCATTCCTTTAAAGAGCTGAACACCTCTCGTCATCTGTGGTCCTTATGAAGTCTGCCCTCTGGTTCAGAAAGATAAAAGAGAAAATAAAAGAAAGAAAAAGAGGAAGAAAGAGAGAGAAATAATATGTACTCTTATGTTGTTTTTCTTTCGTTCAAGATTCTTTCTTTCTTTCTTTTTTGTAGAGATGGGGTCTCTCTCTGTTGCCCAGGCAGGTCTCAAACTCCTGGACTCAAGCCGTCTGCCCACCTTGGCCTCTCAAAGTGCTTGGATTACAGGCATGAGCCACTGCACCCTGCCCTGTTCAAGGTTCTTTTGGAATTAATTTTTCCTCTTTAATTTTACATTTAGAGCCATTGAGATTCGGTCTCACTTTCTATCTCTTTGTTGGGTTATTTAGAGTCTGTGTGTCCAACTGTCTCTTAGACACTATCGTTCCCTCTCTGAGTCTCTTGGAATCTCCCTCCTCCCTCTTTCTTGGTTGGGGAGTGTGTGATTTCCTTTGAATCTCTGGATGCAACCTTTCTTCCTCCTCATTGTAGGAGGTGGGGCCTCAAGGATGGAGAGAGGGAGGCATTTTGGGGTGGAGCCATTCTCTGGTGGTTGGGAGCCTGGGGCTTCTGTGCCACGTGAAATGCCTAATCCACCCCACACTGATTTACCCAGGAAACTTCTGGAATGTTAAGGAACCACCCTGGGCCTTCTTTCTCCTGCCTGAGTGAGGCCAGACTTGCCTATGTAGATGGAGATTCCCCACGATGTCCTCCTTCCCTCCGGGAATTTTCCAGAGCAAATTTGTCTCCCTCTGTGAGACAAACAGGATTTCCTGCACTCCAGTCCAAGTTATGAATGCCCAGAACACGACACCGTTTAAAATCTTATCAATCTTGCATCCTACTCCCTTGAATAAATGGGGATGGAACCTGGCATGGACATTTGCTTAAGTTTGCATTATCCCAGTGATGCCTTTGGGAAAAGGACCAATCAATTTCCTGCTTGGGATAATCTGAAAATGGACTGAGCTTGCCAGTTTGCTCTTGGTCCTATCAGAGGGATGAAGATCTATAGATTCTGACCTAGTCTGGCCACTTTCTTGCTGTGTGACCTTGGGCCATTCCCTTTCCTTGCCTAAGCCCTAGTTTGGTCTTCTGTAAAATGAAGAAGTTGAACTCCCTAAGGCCTCTTCTATAATAACTTTAATAGTCAATTTTCAATATTCCTTTATTCATTTATTCAACACATATTTACTTGGCACCTACTATGTGTTAGGCAGTGCAGTCACTGAATGCATCAGTGAATAAGAATAATGTTTCAGCTCCCATAGAAGTAAGGAAATCTAAAAGTCCAGATGGAAGGAAGGAGAGTTGGGGGACAAGGAGAAGGAATGAGGAAAATCAGTGAGGAGAGTTTATAGGGAGGCAGTTTTCAGACCAGTTATCAGACTTGCCCACAAAAAGAGCTATCCCAATGAGACGAGATTCCACATGAAGAGCTGAGTTCCCCAGCAGCAGAAATGTTCAGGGATGTCAGAATGACAACTTACCAGATCTGTGCAGGTAATTCCCCCACCGAGAGGCTAAGAGCTGGCCAGGGGAAGGGCTTGGAAGGATAGTTTTAGGCACAAGGAACAGCATGTGTGAAAGCTGGGAGACCAAGTTTTGACCATGTGGGACCTTGCACATAGGGTCAGGTTTCATCGCAAGGGTGATGGAGGAGTTTCAAGCAGAGTGGTGAAATGATCAGAGAGTTCTAGGAAAGATGTGTTGACTGCAGAGAGGTGAGTGGATGGGAAGGAGAAAGCCTGGGGCAGAAAGGCAATCTTTAGGAGGCTGACAGGGTAGTCTGGGTGACAGCTATCACTCTCTGAGCCAAGGGGGCATCTGTGTGGTTAGAGAGGAGGGACAAGTTCTAGACACCAAGAGGAAGTGAGCACCAGGGTGCTGGGTGACTGACTGATTGGCCAAAGGTTCAAGGAAGAGAGAGGACCAAAAGTTCACATGGGTAGATCATTGTGAACTGATTTTGATTTTGAAACAGTCACCTCTGGAAGTTAGCTAGAGGGAAGTGGGTGAGCTCTTTTTATAGGAAAAGGTGCCAGCAGGTGATAAGGAAAGTACTGATGGATTGGTACAAGGCGTGCGAGCCAAACCATCAGAACAGCTCGGGCTACCATTTTGAAATACTATAGACCATGGAGGCTTCAAACACAGAAATTTATTTTCTCACAGTGCTGGAGGCTGGAAGCCAGAGATCAAGGTGCTAGCAGGGTTGATTTCTGTTGAGGTCTTTTTTCTCCTCTTGTAGATGGTGCCTTCTTGCTGTGTCCTCATATGGCAGCCTCTCAAAGACTGGGATTCCTAGGCCAGGCGCAGTGTCTCATGCCTGTAATCCCAACACTCTGGGAGGCCAAAGCAGGCAGATCACTTGAGGTTAGGAGTTCGAGACCAGCCTGGCCAACATGGTGAAACCCCATCTTTACTAAAACTACAAAAAAATTAGCTAGGTGGAATGGTGGGTGCCTGCAATCCCAGCTACTCAGGAGGCTGAAGTCGGAGAATCACTTGAACCTGGGAGGTGGAGGTTGCAGTGAGCCAAGATCGCACCACTGCACTCCATCCTGGGTGACCGAGCCAGACTCCATCTCAAACAAAAACAAAAACAAAAACGATAACAAAAATTGGGCTTCCCACTCCAGGGTTTCTCTTTCCCACCCACTCACCTCTCTGTAGTCAACACCACTTTTCCAGAACTCTGATAATTTCGCTATCCTGCCTGCCTTTTCTCTATAGGTGGGTGGAAAGAGAGAAAGTACACAATCTAGTTAGTCTTCCTAATGTTATAAGACCACCAGTCTTGTTGGTGTCCCAATAGGACTCATTTACATATGACCCCACCCTTTTGACCTCATTTAATTATCTCCCTAACAGTGCTATATCTGGTCATATTGGAGGTCAGGGCTTCAACATCCATATCTTGAGGTGGACACAGTTCAGTCCATGTCAGCTTGCCTGTCCCTAGAGTGCTGGGCATTAGGTATAGGGTCATCTGGAGATCCTAGGAAGAGTAGGGTGTCCAGGCAGTGGGCATGGACACTGAGGGGCCAATGTATTTACCGACTAGCATGGAAATATTTTAGCTTCTGACAACTTGGTAAGGCTTCACTTGTACAGACCCCACAAATTCCAGCCCTGTGCGGGCTGCATGTGGCAAGTTGTGCCAAGCCACCAGGAACAGGATGTCATCGAGCCAAAAATCAATTGGGGTGGTGGTGTTGGGAGTGGCCTTTAACATGAAGATTAAATATTTGCTTTTAAAAGTATTAAGACTCAGTGCATGGTCCGTGGTTGCTTTTCTTTTTCTTTTTTTTTTTTTGAGACTGAGTCTCCCTCAGTTGCCCAGCCTGGAGCGCAGTGGCGCGATCTCGGCTCACTGCAAGCTCTGCCTCCCGGGTTCACGCCATTCTCCTGCCTCAGCCTCCCGAGTAGCTGGGACTACAGGTGCCCGCCACCACACCTGGCTAATTTTTTGTATTTTTAGT
The DNA here is from genome assembly GCF_037993035.2 of Macaca fascicularis. Taxonomy (NCBI): domain Eukaryota; kingdom Metazoa; phylum Chordata; class Mammalia; order Primates; family Cercopithecidae; genus Macaca; species Macaca fascicularis. Next base: position 50,362,838 of record NC_088394.1, read on the forward strand.
AGAGATGGGGTTTCACCGTGTTAGCCAGGATGGTCTCGATCTCCTGACGTCGTCATCCGCCCGCCTTGGCCTCCCAAAGTGCTAGGATTACAGGTCTGCGTTTGCCTTTTAAGAGAGTAACTTGGTATTTTTTTTTTTCTCCTTGGACTAAATATCTGTCTTGATGAGTGTAAGGGAGTCACCACATTGAACATCAAAGTTCTCATTACTAACCAGAGGGAGGTATTTCTTTCCCCTCTCACTCTCTCATAAGCCCAACCTTATCTGGAGGGACCTCTGTCCCCAGAGCTGTAAAACAAGCTCTTTTTCTAAGCGAACGGTGCACAATAGTGTCAAATTATGTATAATGATTTTGTAATGTGAACTAATGCCACCAGGGACCTTGCAGAAAGTACCACTTTCATTAAACTTATCCAGAAACAGTGTCTGAATATGAATTTAGAGGTGGTGGTAAATTGCAAGGCGCATTTATTTTAAGCATCTGCCGGCTGCTCTCAGATGCAAAGACTCACTGGGCAGAAATCAACAGCTCGGGTGCTTGGTGCAGCAGTGGGATGAGGCAAGAGTGATTTATTCCCTCCCTTCTCTTCACCCTGGGACCTCAAGCCTTGTGAGATTCTCTGCCAGCAGATGCCGGGGCTGCTGGCCCCTCTTTGTTTGAGCCATGCTCACCTCTCCAGGAAAGTTCTCCCACCCTTCCAGTGGATCACAGAGGGCATCTGGGCATGGCCTCGGAATTAATGAGACCTCCAATTACATTTATTTGCTCCAAGGAATTATACTCAGCACTGACCCCATATATCAGACTTTCCCCACCCCCTTAGCGTTTCTTCAGAAGAAGTAGCTAATTATAAGAAAATCATACCCAGGAAGGACAAATGGAAGAGACCTCAGAAGAAAATACCAGGGAAATGCCACCCTTCCAGCCCAGAGCCTGGTCCACGAACCCCACTCTGGAAGTCGGCCTTGCCTTCCCTGTGACCTGATAGAGCCAAACTCCACCTGTGTTCAGGCCACCACCACCAAGAGATGAGAGAGAAGACAATACTAATCAAAACTAACCCATGCCATTTTTCCAGCCCTGCTAATCTTAATTGAATCAATCTCCCAGCCTCTCTTGACAGTGAAAGATTGCTCAAATCTGGGAGGCCAGGCTGGACACGACTCCTAGAAGAAAAAAAATCTTCCTTAATCATTAATTTGTCCATTCCCTCCCATTTGGCCCCATTCTTCACTGTCTTGCTGGTGCACCCCCCACAACCTTCCTCTGTTATAATCACTCCTAAGTGTTCTTCCCAATACGATCACATAGCCAGAAACCAATTTGCTGGAAAAGAATATGGCAGAGCAGCCCCCAGCCTCTCTCCTTCTCTCTGGTACGCTCTTTCCCCTTCTTTCTATGAAGTCTAGTTTGGCTTTAATTAAGTCCAATGAGGTCTCTGGTACTATTTTCTTGACACATTGGTAAATAGGCTTAGAGTGGACTTTTCCCCAGAAGCTAGAACTACTGGGCATCAAATTGGCCTTAGGTAAATTATTGGAAGGAATTCTATCATTGTAGGATGCACCTTATCCTAGTGAATGGATCACATGATGAAAGCAATTGCACTATCCTTGACATGTCTCAAAAACGAAAGGACTTATTTATATCCTCTGGACTTACAACTTTTCAGAAACTGCACTTTTTCCAAATTATCCAGAGCTCCCAGGCTCTAGGTTTAACTGTGATTTTTGTCTTTCTTAAAATAGGTTCAATGGTTAGTAAGACATTCACATGGGGGTGTGCAGAGTGAGTTGAGATTAAAGTAGAGTGAGTGAGAGATTTGTCATCCATTGCTATTAACTCTGGCTTGGACTATTGCAATAGTATGTTAACTGGTCTCCTAGCTTCTATCCTTGCCTCCCAATACTATCCTCCATGAAGACAGTGAGGCCTTCCAAACATAGATCACAACTTGTTCCTCCTTGGCTCAACCTTCTTACACTTCCTAAATCCCCTCCCAAGGCTTGCAAGGCTTTATATCAAGCTTGTCCAACCCACAGCCTGTGGGCTCCATGTGGCCCAGGATGGTTTTGAATGTGGCCCAACACAAATTTGTAAACTTTCCTAAGGGTTATAAAATTTATGCATTTTTTAATAGCTCATCAGCTACCATTAGTATTAGTGTATTTTATGCATGGCCCAAGACAATCCTTCTTCCAATGTGGCCCAGGTGATATGGTTTGGCTCTGTCCCCACCCAAATCTCATCTTGAATTATAATCCCCATGTGTCAGGGGAGGGACTTGGTGGGACATCATTGCATCATAGGGGTGAATTTCCCCTTTGCTGTTCTTGTGATAGTGCGTGAATTTTCAAGAGATCTGGTTGTTTGGTAAGTGTCTGACACTTGCCCTTTTAATCTCTCTTCCTGCCATGTAAGATGTACCTTGCTTACCCTTCATCTTCTGCCATGATTGTAAGTTTCCTGAGGCCTCCCAAGCTATGCAGAATTGTAAGTCAATTAAACCTCTTTCCTTTATAAATTACCTAGTCTCAGGTAGTGTGTGAGAATGGACCAATAGACCAGGGAAGCCAAAAGATTGGATACCCCTGCTTTATGGGATCTGGCTCCTGGTTTCCTATCTGATCTTGTGTCATATGACTCTCTCTTACTCATTCCACTCCATCCACTCCCATTTCCCTAGTGTTTCTTAAAGACATCAATCTTCTTCCCACCTCCAGCCTTTGCCCTGGCTGTTCTCCTGCCTTTTTTTTTTTTTTTTTTTCTGAGACGGAGTCTCACTCTGTCGCCCAGGCTGGAGTGCAGTGGCGCGATCTCGGCTCACTGCAAGCTCTGCCTCCCAGGTTCATGTCATTCTCCTGCCTCAGAGTCCTGAGTAGCTGGGACTACAGGGGCCTGCCACCACACCTGGCTAATATTTGTATTTTTAGTAGAGACAGGGTTTCACCGTGTTAGCCAGGATGGTCTCAATCTCCTGACCTCGTGATCTGCCCGACTCAGCCTCCCAAAGTGCTGGGATTACAGGCGTGAGCCACGGCGCCCGACTGCCTTCAATGTTCTTACTGTCTTGTCTGCATGACTTCTTCCTTCACTCCATTCAGGTCTGTAATTAAATGCCACCTTACCACAGAGACATTTCCTGACCACCCTGTCTACTAAAGCATCCCCATCACTCTGCTTAATTTTCCTCTGTATCACTTCTTGTTTTCTGATCTATTATTTATTTATTTTCTGTCCCCTCCATGAGGTGACGTACCTGCCACATAATAGACGCTCATTAAATATTTGGTTAATCCCCATGACAAGATTCATTGAGAGGGCTTTAATGACTAGAGACTCTTGAAGACACATTTTCACATTTTCAAATAACTCTTCAGGACAAATTTTCGTAATTTCAAAGTTCATAAGATGTCCCTGAAAACATTTCATACTGACCTCAAATCTCCAAATACCAACAGTGAAGGTGGAGAAAACCCATAACGTATGCTCTCTAATGCTAATGCTAGTAATAGCAATAATAATAATAATAAATCAGCAATGTTTAAAGCTAAGAAAGGCATGGCGGTTGTCACATTGGACTTCCAATTCGACATTATCCCTGATCAGGATAAAGAATCTTCCACCAGACAGAATTACTTTGAGGTTATTTGAGACCAAGTTTTTAACCCAAGGTGGGTTGCCATTCACAGGTGGATTTATTGTAACCTTGTGGATTACTTCCCAGCCCTCACAGGCCAACCCCCACAAGGCTCCTCTGTGTGTAAATGTCAGGTGGTAAATAAAACACACTGTTCTTCTCTCATGCCTCACCATAAATCGGTCCCAGCCTTACTTGTGGGGCTGGAGTCAAGTCTGATTTATGCAGTTTGTGAGATTTATAGTGTAGTCATTTAACAAAAACAAAAAACCCTCTCAAACATTAGTTCTTACACATAAATTCCAGAGCTTGCAAATGTTTGGAAACTTTTGTTTTCTTTAGATGATGCTGAACATGCCTGTCTTATCTTGGGAATCATTTTAGGTGGGAACCTTCACTCCTGAAAATTCAGTCGAGAGGAACGGAGGATGTTGAGTGTGACCAGCATCATGCTTTGTGCATAGTAGGTGCCAGATAATGGTTAATTGAGTTGTTGTTCAAACTGGGGTCTAAGCTAAGCATGGCAAAGGGTAACTTCAGCTGGGTCCCCAAAGTGCCTCAGACCTGCCTCAATGGAAGATATGCAGATTTTATGTGGACATAGTTGACATCATCAGTGGACACTGAATTTTCTTTGGTTGCCCTGGTAAAGTTGGTGGGCAGAAGTGGGAGGTTCTAGAAAGTTCCCTGCATTAGATATAAGGAAATGTAGACTTGAATGAGTTTGCTATGTTTAAGTCCCAGTTTCCATATCTCTAAAATAAGAGAATAGATTACTGTTGCTGAGTTATTTCACATTCTATTTTATGATTCTATGCTTTAAAGGGGGAGGAATCCTCCTTAATTTTTCTTTGTATTATCACAGGCTTTGGCACAAGGAGCAATGCTAATATATTTATTGAAAAGAATTTGATTTTTCACTCTGTAAGTTTAGGGTGGGGGTAAACCTGGGGAAAGAGCTTCTTTTAAATTTTGAAAATTCCTCATTGGCTCAGGAAAATAAAAATAGTTCTTTATTTGATTTAGTTTGTGTATGCCGTTTGAGAAATGTCTGAGAACTTCGACTTCAAGAGTCTTTAAACAGAAAAATAGATCTGCACAAACTTTCATTTGCTTAGAATTTAGCATTTTTTTTGGGATAGTTGGCTATCAAAAATTTTTTATTTATTTCTTTGAGGCCAATAATTGTCATTTTGAAAACAGTTGGGTGTTCGAGTGTTTTCCAGCACTCAGAAAATTATAAACTCGCCATATGCACACTTATATGGAATATATATATATTTTCCTGTTTAGGTGACAGTTTTAGGATTCTTCTAAGCAGTGATAAAAAACTCGCAGTTATAACGTGTGATCATTTTGCCTTTCATTATAATGCAGAATTTCTCCACGCAAAATCGGGCCAAGATATAAGCATAAACCCATGGGCAAAATTCATTCATTATACATGTACATTATTTCCCCAAAATATTGATAATACTTTTCATAATAATTATTTTACATATATTAGCTCTTGCTGCCATATTAGTATTAAAGATACCTTTATTAAATAATCTTGAATATTTTGTTGAATAATAAATAGAATCTCAGAGGCTTGCGTTAAAAACTGCTTTTAGCTAGAATGCAGTAAATCAGATGTTTTATGAATAAAATTGGCTTTTGTATTTTTTTCCTGGGGACTGCTTATTTAAATAATTTTCTTGTTTATTGAATGTGTGTGTGCATTTTTTTTTTTTTTTTTTTACTAGTGACAAGCCCTCGTGATTCCATCTTCCTTCCTGGCTCTCTCTGTTGGAGTAACATGCAAAATCATATCAGCCTTCTTCTAAACCTCCATCTGAAAGGACAAGTGCCCTGCGTTATTTAGCAGGCCATACGCGTGGTTGTTCCAGCGATGGTACTGGCTGAAGTTCTCTTGCAGTAGACGGACTCCATGGCAAAGGAATGCACTCACAGGGAACCCTCACTGGTGAAACGTGAGACGCACCCTCTTGGATGGAAGCGTTTCAACTTGGGCAGTAGGAGTAGGTTCTTTTCTCTCAGATCTACCATCCAGAATTGACTGTTCTTTCTCCTTTCTCCAATTTTTTTTTTTTTTTTTTTTTTTTTTTTTTTTTTTTTTTTTTTTTTTGAGACGGAATCTCACCACTCTGTCGCCCAGGCTGGAGGGCAGTGGCGCCATCTCGGCTCACTGCAAGCTCCGCCTCCCAGGTTGACGCCATTCTCCTGCCTCAGCCTCCCCAGTAGCTGGGACTACAGGTGCCTGCCACCACGCCCGGCTAATTTTTTGTATTTTTAGTAGAGACGGGGTTTTGCCGTGTTAGCTAGGATGGTCTCAATCTCCTGACCTTGTGATCTGCCCGCCTTGGCCTCCCAAAGTGCTGGGATTACAGGCGTGAGCCACCATCCCCCACCCTCCAATTTTCTTAAACTGTGCATCCTCTCATTTCCTTTCCTCACAATCTTTGGCTAGGCAGGACTGGAGAGGGCTGCAGAAGGAAAAGAATAACATTTATTGAGTATCTACTATGTGTCAGCCACATTTGTGTTTTCTTGTCTTCAGGGTAGGTGGTAGGTGGTATACTTATTTAAATAGATAACAACAACAACAATAATACATGCCATTTATCCAGAGTTCCGTGCTGGGCTTTGAAAGTATCAGCTCACTTAGTGCTCACTCTGCCAGCTGAACACTATCATTTTCTCCATTTTCCACAGGATGAAACTAACGTTTAAAGAGCTCAGGGAAGTCAAGATTTAAACTCGAGTTTGCCTAACTCCAAAGTCTGTACAGTGCTGCCTCTGTGATGAAAGCTCAGGGAGGGGTGCTTGTGTGGTTCTGAGGAAGGTGCTAGGTCACCATGTCCGGCCTTGCAGGTCGTTGAGTGCCCCAACTGGAAAGCCCTGTGCTGCCATTGGTGGGTATGGATGTGTACAGAACAGGGATGTGGCTGTTGAAAGATGAGCTCGGATGTGATACACACCACCATATATCAGCCTCTTCCTTTTGTATGCAGTTCAGTCTCTACATCTTTTGATTGTACCAAGGAGCAAAGAAAGCTAATATCTTCTTAGATTTTCATAATCTCATCTGTGTAAAGGTCAAGGGCTAGTCTAGTAGCGCCTGCTCTGATGGATTGATTGGGTCTGCCTGGAGTTAGACTGAGTCTGAGGCAAGATCTCCATAGATTGGTGATGTCTGCCATGGGAACAGGCCGGAGACTGGACAGTGAGCTTATTGAGCATATGCTAAACCTGGGCTAGATTGTGTAGCTGTTGGACAACCTGACTTTCAAAAAATTCCATACTGGGGACTTGGAATTATTGGCCTCACATTCCAAAGAGAAAAAAAGATTCAGCAAAGGTGTGATTTTTTCCAAAGTCATATAAGACAAAAAAGGGAAGGGTGCAATACAGGCATCACAAGTGGCTTTTGTCTTTGAGCTGCTTTTCTGGGAAGTATCTCCTCATTGCTCTGAGAGGGAGAAACAAGACCAGCTCCATTTTCTTCACAGCACTTATGCCTGGCCTAAATGACCTTAGTTATTGTTTGTTCTGTCTGTTCTCTCTACTGGGATGTAAACCTTACGAGAGCAGGAACTTGGTCTGACCTGTTGACTGCATGATCCTGACACCTAGAACTGCATCTGACTTCCTGTACATGTTTTTTGAATGGATACATGAATGAATGAATGAATAGTTTTAATGATTTTCCCCATGACCTACTTTATCCTTTGAGAAATTCGAGCCACTCTCATCTCAGGTTCATCCTTCTCCAAATCCATCTTTTGCATTTGACCACTGTATGGGGTTCTGGATTTTATTTTTCAATTCATCTAGTATCTTCCAATTTTGCCATTTCATCATGACCCACATGTCTTCCTTGGGAGCAGTCCAGGGCATGGAAACGTATTCCAGAAGTAATTTGTATTCTTCAATATGGCCTCTTCAGCTCCCACAGCTAGGGGCAGCCTGGCTGAGTCGGTTTTTAGATATGCATATGATTATGTAAATGTAGTTGAATTGAATATAATTTCCTTGAAAATATTTTCCACTGGAAAATAGATCTCCTTGCAAAGGGAACCTAGCCAGGCAGTACCTGAAGAAAAGCTTCATTGTTTGCACTAAGCATGCATGAGACATTTCAACAAGCTATTTTTAGAATTAATAATGATAATAACAATAGCTAGAATTTATTAAATACTTGCTGAGTGCCAAACACTGAACTAATCGCATTAAAAATATTTTCTCATTTAAGTTTTTCAACAACCGTAGAGTGCTTACAATCATCACCCTCAGGTTACAGATGAGTAAACTGAGGTACAGAGGCTTGAAACCTATCCTAAGGTTATCCAGCTTGGAGAAAGAGCTGGCATGTAATACAGGTCAGGATGACCCCAGGTTCCCTGGTTAACCTCTCTGCGTTCCTGGCTCCAGGCACTGGCATCCCAACTTTGAGTCATCATCAAAGGCATCTCAGAGAAAATGTCTGAACAAATCTGGAGGATTAAGAAGACAATTGGCAATATCTATCTGTTCTTCATACCTTTTTTCCCCATGACTCCAGCTGGTTCTAGTGCCTCTCTCAGGGATATCTTGCAGAAGCCAGATTATTCCCAGTTAATAAACTATGTGAAATAAATCAGGAAATATCCCAACTCCAATACAACACACAGAATCAGACCCACTTGGTTTTTTAAATGGAAATCAGATTTGCATTAAAAGACTAAGCGTGTTGTTCTCTCTACAGAGCCTCTGGAGGAGACATTCCAGGGGGGATTCTGCTTCTTTCTTTAAAAGGACATTTAAAATCCCATGCACACATGAGCCCCATAGACTTTTTCTCCACATGACTAATCCAGTCTCCTGCGACCTCTCTTTAGTGTGACGGGGACGAGAAACGAAGCCTGCAGCTTCCGCCGACCCCAAACATTTAGTTACATTAATCACAGAACATTTTTGGACTTTGAGCATCCAGAATGAAAGACACTTTCTTGGGGAGACATTGATCAAACAGTCTACAGGTATCTGTACATCGAGGGACATTAATCATTTCTGCATTATCTCGCTCACCAGTAGAATATGTAAATGTGATTCCTGTCAATGATAAGGGGAAGTGAAATTATTCTTAGAGATTGGTCCATCTGGAGCTGTTGATACAATCTTACCTAAGACAATAGGTTGTAAAGATAAATTTTTTAGCATTACTAATCCAGCCTTGCCAATACCCATGGAGAATGGAGAAATTTAAAACCAAACTAAGACTGTACAGTCAGTGGAAGAAAAGAAAACAAGTCCCGGTTTTGCTGTTTTTTTTTTTTCTTTCTTTCTTTCTTAGTTTTTTCCTATAATATTATATTAGTTGGCAACCTAGCAAGAAAGATGCTTTCAGGTGCTTTCAGTTTGATTAAGGAGGGCATTTTTGGAAGGATCTTGTTAGGCATTTGGAGAGTGTATTCTGAAAGGGTTCACATCCAGCCAAAGGTTTAATTCTTAACACAAATAGGACAAAGACCTTAAAATCCAGGAAAGAATATCCATTATTTCTGCAGATTCTAAGTTCAGGAGTTTCATCTTCGTAAGAGGAATCTCCTTAGACTCTTCTGACCCACCAACTATGCTTTATAAGATTGATAAAAAATGTTCAGTATAGAGAGGAACAGGAGGAAACGGGTGGACCTGTCTGCTGAAGGAGACCCACGGTTCTAATCCCAGCCATGCAACTCAATCACTTTGCAGCTTTGGGCAAATTTCTCCCTATCTCTAGCTCATTTTTTGCATATATGAAATGGAATGGGTTGGACAAGATATTCTTTTCTCTATGATAGAATGATCAGCTTTCCTACCTGCTCCGTCTTCTCTGTCAAGGTTGAGTAAGTTAACAAGTTTAGTAGAAGGCCTTGGGATGCTGACCTTCAGAGTGGTCTCTTGGTTTATCAATGTGTGATCATGATGCCCAGAAACTTAGGGCTGTTTCGTGCTGGTGATGGTGTGGGATGTCCTGTCATGAAAGAGGCCTCTGGAGAGGGGACATATATGCTTGAATATCTACTGTTTTAATAGAATTTATAGTACTCAGAAATCATTGAAAACAGAAGGGCATCTTGGAGAGCTGTTAGAGTGTGAATACTGAGCACGTTCTGCTAAAAGTTCCAAAATTCAATGTTACCCTGGAAGATTACTGAAAATCAATGGTAAGAGTGAGATTTCTTCCCCACATTCCAACTGCCTGCCCCCCTCTTTTTACATTGATAAATAAAAGAAGAGAAAACTCTAAATTATTATTTTTCAGCTCAGGTGGGAAGGGGAAAAGAAGGAGTTTTGGTGGGCATGAGAGTAATCTTTCTTGGAAATTAATGATGGACCAGCATGAGGTGAGCGATTAAGGGATCAAGGAACTCGCCCTTTGGAGGGGACTAAGTGATGACTTGCTTAGAAAGAAGGAACAAGGTGATTTTCTTCTATGATGTCAGCTTCCAAAAGGTCAGGAATATTTTCTTCCCCCAGATCCTTAGCTTGCTTCAAATAATCCATTCTGAATCTGACATCCACAAATTAGCTTAAATGTTTCTTGAACTTTATGGAATAATGAGTTCTTTAACTTTGTCATGTCCTTGTGAAGGTTAAATGGTGTCCCTCAAGCTCTATGGCTGTCTATTTTATTTCAGGATATGGTAGTCACCTTGCCCATTGTGTTGTATCCCCTTCATCTTCCCTCCTTCCAGAATGTGTGGTCTTCATTTTCTTTTCTTTTTTTTCTTTTTTGAGACTGAGTTTCACTCTTGTCACCCAGGCTGGAGTTCAATGGCACGATCTCAGCTTACTGCAACCTCTGCCTCGCGGGTTCAAGTGATTCTCCTACCTCACCCTCCTGAGTAGCTGGGATTGCAGGAGCCCGCCACCATGCCTGGTTAATTTTTGTATTTTTAGTAGAGATGAGGTTTCACCATGTTGGCCAAGCTGGTCTCAAACTCCGGACCACAAGTGATCTGCCTGCCTCAGCCTCCCAAAGTGGGTCATCATTTTTAAAGCTTGTTCTCATATAAAATTATTATATTATTTGCTAACAACCTTAATTCCCTTTTTTTTTTTTTTTAGTTTGTTATGTTTGCCATGCTGTTTAGTAGGGTTATTGGATTGGATGGGAACACTAACATTTACAATGATAAGATGATGCTCTTCGGCCTTGCATTAGACCAGATTCTCCAAAGTTGTTCTGAAGAACTAGTTGGTTGAGTCTCAAATAGGCATTACTTGAAAAAAGAATTTGGTTTGGCAAATTCTGGGTTAAAGAGCTCAGTGGTTCTAAATGGGATGCAAGTATATTTAATGCTTTTAACATGCCAGCGAGCTCTGGGACTCTCAAAGAAGGGGATGACAGTACTTAGCCATCTCCTACATTTATTTATTTGACCACAGAATCCTCTTTGCTCAGCTCACCTCCTGCAATGAGTGTCCAGAGAGCACATTTTGGGGAAAGGCTAAGTTGAAGGCCACATGTCTGGGATGTGTTTGGGAGAGTTTACTTAATGCAATGTTCAAGAAAGAGAGAATAGATTGCATTAATGTAGGATATTACTTATGAGTTTAAAAATTCCTGATAACTGGTGAAATTTATATTATTAAAAAGATCTTTTGTAGAAAAGAGATATTTTCCTAGTCTGCTGGTAGGATTAAATATTGGTATAGCCTTTTTGAAATTGTTTTCACAATGCTGTGAAAAATGTTTAAAAAAAGTTAATGCTTCATTTTACATCTATGTAATAAAATATTTCACAGCTCAGCTATTAAAAATAGTGTTATTTAAGAATACTCAATAGCATAAATACTGTTTCGATATTAAGTGGGGAAGACAGGCTAAAATTACGTATAGATAATGATTCTGTTTTGGAAATAAAATATATATGCATGCTGGAAAGATGGGAAAGAAACACACCCACATATTAACATTAGTTATCTTTGGGTGGTAGAATTCCAGGTAATTTTGTTTTGTTCATTTTATTAGTCTATATTCTCTATATTAACGGTCAGCAAAGTATGGCTTGAGAGCCAAATTTGGACTTCCATTTGTTTTTATAAATAAAGTTTTATTGAAACACCACCAAGCCTATTCATTTATGCCTACTTTTACACTACACCAACAGAATTGAGTAGGTGCAACAGAGATCATACGGCCCACAAAACCTGAAATATTTGCTACAGGAAAATGTTGCTGGCTCCTGGTCTAGGTTATGTACAAGGAGCACTTTTACTTGTATAATGAAAAAGCCTAAAATAGAAAACAATGAACTATTGGGTTTAAATATCAAAACTATCCCTTTTTAAAGGTGAAAAGGTAAAGAAATAACACTCAAACATTTAGTAATATTTACTTCCAATATTCATACCTCTAGGGAAACTTTCAAGGGGAGAATGTAACAGAAATCTAACAACCTACTAGATGCTATCTGAGATGAAATTGAAACACAGAATGTGTAGATTAAAGTGTTGACGTTTTCAGGCAAGAATATCTTTTAGCCAAGACATCAGTAAGATGTATCCCCTCTGCCTATCCATTTTTTTCTTCTCCCTGTTCCCAGTGACTTCCCAGAAGATCACAATAACACATCTGCCACAGACTGAATATTTGTGTCTCTCCAAATTTTATATGTTGAAATCCTAACCCCCAATGTGATGGTATTTGGAAGAGAGGGTTTTGTGGGGCTGGGTGATGAATGGAATTCATGTTCTTCTAAAAGAGGCCCCAGAGAGCTCCCCCACCTTCTGCCATATGAAGGCACAGCATAAAGACAGCCATCTGGTGAACAGGCCCTCACCAAACACTGAATCTACTGGTGTCTTGAACTTGGACTTCCCAGCCTCCAGAACTGTGAGAAATAAATTTTTGTTGTTTAAGCTACTTTATGATATTTTCTTATAGCTGCCCAGACTGACTAAGACATTACATTCAGAATATTCAGTTGTTGATCCTCTCGTTGCTTAAATTTCCGTTGCTTGCTCTCTGACTATCCCTCCATTTTTTCCCCACTCTTACCCTTCAAGAGAGCAGAAGATTTTTTTTTTGGAGAATAGGAATGCCCCCCAAGGAATGATGACTAGATATTGACTTATGGGAGCTCCCCAAAACAAAATATGGCCTCTGACCAATGATCAAAATACAAAGAACTTCCCATTTGCTTCTCAGCACCTCTCTCTTAAATATAAACAGGCAAGAATCTTCAGACATTTGAGAAGTTTTCACCATGAAAAAAAGAGACGCTCTGCTCCACAAAAATAATGAAGGCAGTAATAAAGACAACACAGGATCCAGGTGATTTTAAAAAACCTATAATATCTTTAGAGTTATATGATAATGTATTATAGTTATGAAAAAAGACTATAAAAGTCAACAAATATATAACAAGAAAGAGTTTTGGGGAACTGAAAATGTAACAAAAGTAAAAATAAATTAATACAAAAGTTGGAAGATAAAGTTGAGAAATATTTCAAAAGATCAAGTTTTAAAAAAGAACAAAATTATGACTGTTAGGAGGAAAAGAGCTTTTAAATATAGAGGTCAAATCCATGTGTCCTTTATCCCACTATCAGGAAGCTTAGAAAGAATGCAAACAGAAAATACAGACAAAGAAATTATCAAAGAAAAACTATAAGAAAACTGCCCAGAAGTCTTCAAGTTACATGACCCACTGGTTTTTCAGTGCAATGAATGAAAAAAAAAATTGACACTAGGCTCATAGTGGTGAAATTTTAAGAATGCCAAAGATAAAGAGAAGATCTTTAAAGATTTCAGAGGGAAAAAAATGTCCATACTTGAAGACTGGGAATAAGAATTACATGAGACATCTCAATTGCTACAGCGGAAGTGAGAAGACAATGGAGAACCCTGAGAAAACCCTGAGACAGATCTTTCTAATCCTAGAATACTATAACCAGCAACTTTTTTATTCAAGTTTTTTTTAAAGAAGTGGAAAGTTAAAAGATGCAATGATCTCCCCGAAGCCACTCAAAGATTTATTTTAGCAAAGTGAGGGTTGTATTAGTCACTTTGGGATTCCATAACAAAAATTATAGACTAGATGGCTTATACAACATAAATTTACTTTCTCACCATTCTGGAGGATAGAAGTACTGGATCAAGGGCTGCCAGGGCCGGTTTCTGGTGAGGGCTCTCTTTCTGGCTCGCAGATAGCCACCTTCCTGGTGTATCCTCCCTTAGTGAAGGGACCATGACTTGGTGTTTCTTCCTTTTCTTTTAGGGGCATCAGCCCTATCAGATTAGGGCCCACACCCTTATGACCTAATGTAATCTTTGTCACCTTACAGGCCCTATCTTCAAATATAGTTACATTGAGGATTATGGCTTCAACATAGGAATTTTGGGGAGACACAAACATTCATTCCATAACAACATAAACCAAAACAGAGGAAGATAAGGAATCTAGGAAACCAGAGAGAGAGGCAAAGGGAAGCCCCAGGAACACACATCTTTGTAGCAGGGCTGCGGAGCATGCAGCCTGGCCTAGACTGCAAGGATGGAGGCTCCCGGAGGGCAATATTCAGGAAAAATACAAGTTGGAGAATGAAAACCTGTATTGAGAGGCTGCTGGGGTTGGGGAGAGGTATAGTGGAGGAAAGAAGGAATATTTAGCATTGCTTTTAGAAGACTGAGTAAATAAAAATGTGATAAACTGAGCCATAGCACGTGCCTTAGTTCCTCATTGGAAAATATTTGTGTAATTCAAAATAATGTGAATAGTGACTTAATAAAAGATTATACCATATCTCAGATCATACCCATTCCCTGTCCAAAATTTGACAGCTTTTTATTGCATGTAGCGTAAAATCCAACCTCCTTTCCTGCCTCCCAGCATCCTGGATGAGCTGAGCTGCCCTCTCTTCCTTATTCAGCTGTCTCTGGCCACATAGGTTTCATCAGTTCCTCTCAAAACACTGAGCTCTTGTGATCCTAGGGGACTCTGTTCGTGTTCTTTCCTCTTCTTGGAATGTGCATCTCTACTTTCCCATAACTAATTCTCTCTCTGCCTTTGGGGGTCACTTACAGTGTTACCTCTTCAGAGAGGCCTTCCCTGAAGGAAGCACCAGACAGCCATATATATTTTTTTTTCTAGTTCTGTCTTTTGCTGATTTCCCCTATAACTCTAACTCTAATGAGTAATTTTTGGGAACTTATAAAGGAAAAGCCTCCTCCTCATCCTTCCCTCTTTCTCCCTCTAAATGGAACCCTTGGAAAACTGCAGGTATATACCCTTTTCAGTGAGACCAAATTATATCTCAGCTGGGCTACAGGGCCCTCTCTCTTCAACTCAACTGGCGCTTCAGTAGAGAATGCAGCCTCTGCCTTGTGCTCTTGTGTTCATCACCAGCCCAGAGCCTTGAGATACGGAAGCCTTGGTTTTTCTCTGCAAGGCCCCAGCCTGCCATCCTCCAGGGAGATGAGAAGGGTTAAACTCTTCTGACTTCTATGGAAGCCCCCATATGAGACTGATGGGCTTTGGAATCTAACGACTGAGGTGTAGTTTTGCCCCAGTGCTTTCTAGTATGGTAACATTTCTGAGCCTCCACTGTTCCTTCTGTAAAATGGGTAAAATAACAGGACTTGCCTCCTAGGGTTATTCTTAGGATTCAAGAGATAACAGCTCTAAACCATCAAATGCACATTCTGGCGGGCAGTGCTTGCTACATGCTTGTTATGATTGTTAGGAGTATTGTTGAGGAAGAACATGCTGGAAATAGGGACTGCCTAGTCAGGCTCTTCAGTGTGGGTGGTCTAGGAAGGAAAGGAAATGTAAGACAGAAAAGAGATGAATCGTTAGCATTTATTGAGCCAGACCCTTTGCGTTCCACTCACTTTCTCATGGTAGTGGTGTCCCCATTCTACAGATGAGGAAACTGAGCCCCAGGAAGATAAAATCGCCCATGCAGCCGGAAGCTGGGAGAGGCAGATATGGAAGGTACATTTTCTGTTCTGGGCTCCGAGAGGTAAGAGTTCCAAGGGCTTCCGTCCCTGTCCTTTGTCATCACCAAACCCTGCTCCCAGAGTGCCCAGTTCTCCTGCATTTAGCCTTTGGGAGCCACGTTGGGAAACTTTCAGGCCAAGTCAAGGGCAGGAAGTGAGATCATCAGCCATCTTTTAAGGGGGTAATTAGCTGACTATGAAAACAGCTTCTTCAACCACAGCAATTTGCCCCACCAGGGAAGAAGGGAAGTCGATGTTTTTATTATAAACGGAATCATAGTGGGGTTTAAGGCTTAGTAGTGTTTGGTTTAGTTTTGTTTTTTAAAGGCCTGAAGTGGAACTTGGAATCTCCTGCCCCATCCCAGAAGAAAGGAAGTTTATTTTCTGGGTCAGATTAAAAGACTTTGGCTACCTTGATTTTTATTTTCGTGGAAGAGGAGTAACTTGCGCTTGCTGAATCTCCCAGAGTCCTTCTCTCCTTCTTGCACTGGCCTTCTCCGGATTTTCTAGCCAAATGATGTGGGTCTTGGGCTAAGGGCAACAGGTAGGAGAGAGGGAGAGACTTGTAAGGCAGCTCTAAGGTCTTTGGATCCAGTGGGAACAGGGTGGAGCCCAAGGGAAGTGCTTCAGAAGCTACTTACTGCCTGTATGACCTTGACCAAGTTACTTAACCTCTCTGAGCCTAGTTCTCACATCTGTGCAATGAGAGGGGTACCTGTGGCTTGTTCAGAAAACAAGTTTCCCAAACATGATGTCGTGGTTTAAGGTATGGACAACCCAACTTTGGGCAATAGCCCCAGCCTTTACTTTCTGTATGAGCAAGTGCCTTGAGCCTTTGTTTCCTTGTCTATAACATGGGAATGATATTATTAGAGTTGTGATGATCAAATGGCAAAAGTGTTTAAAATAAAGCCTGGCACATAATAAGTGCTCAAGAAACACTAGTAATTTATTGCTATTGTTACTGTTGGCATTGTTAGTAGGGTCTGTCTGGTTTTTGTAGGTGAGTAATGGATACTAATGCTGAGTTGAAGGTCATAGGATGGAAAGATTTAAATGTTGACCTAAGAAATTTGGATTTAAGGAATCAACTTTTGGGATAAAGAAATCTAAGAGGCCATTTCATTCAACTCACTCAAGCATCGGGTGTATAACCAAGGTCTCAGGCAGAGAATGTAGGTTGCTCAGGGCCCTACTGTGGCCGATCTATAACCAAGAAGGGGCAACTCGACAGGTTCATCAATGGCCGTCAGTGGGGAGGCTTTCCTCCAAGAAGGGCCCAGATTAGAGCCTTATTGCTTGTGTCTAGAATCCTTCCCAATGGACCTGGATAAAGGTACTTTTCACATTCCCATGCAAACACATTAAGCCCACGTAGGACCATTCACACTTTAGTATGAATTCATTTATATGAAGATTTACAGTGTGCTGGTTAGCTGAGGGAAGGGCCCTGCTGGGAAGGTCAAGGGGCAGATGCATCATGATATATGGTAGAAGTTGAGCTTGGGGTCTACCTAAATTAGCTTGGTGTGGTGGGGATAGGGCAGCTGAGAAACCAGAGGCAGCTTGAGGACTGTCCCTCCTAACTTTCCAGAGACACCAAATACATGTCTCATACCTCCTTACAGTTCAGCCAAGACATTTATAATTTGGAATCTACTCACTTTTGGGCAGAGATTCCTCATCCTTCCTGATCACTCAGAGCCAAAAAATGCTCTAAAAATGTGGTCAGTGGGGCCTTAACCTCAGAGGCCCATCTGCAAATAGGCCAGTGCATTGGGTGAAACCATGTCCCCAGCCCGCAGCATCTTTGGGTTACATTATTATTGCATTCATTACTTTAGCTCTGCCTCCAACTGGAAAGGACTTTGGGAAGTTTATAAGGAGAAGTTAAATAAAACAAGGTGGTCTCCCTATCTCTCCTCTCCCACCCTCCTTACCTTAAAGAACAAAGGAAGGGAAAAAAAATTAGAGTAGGGTAGACTGTTCAATTAGGCCCAAAAGGGCAGTCCGTTAATTCACGAATCTCACCTAACAGTATGCACATTTGACTTGATCCTGGGAGCAATTTCAGCCTTTCTGGAAATATTGATGGAATCTGCTTCCTTGACCAATCCTCCAGACACCACCAGTGTTATTGGTACTAATGAAGAAACAGCTGAAGTAGGGACAGGGGTATATGCTTGTTTCCTCAGATAACTTGACGATGATCATTGAACCTCCTTCCCCTAAGAGGAGGCTGCCTCACAATGAGCTATCTCTTCATTTCATTGGTTTATTCTTTCCATGCATATTTATAGGATGCCTACTGTGTGTCTGCACTCTTCTGGGCTTTGGAAATGCAAGGGTTAACAAAACTGTCCCAGATCCTCACTGGGTAGAGCTTACTATCTAGTGTGTGTGTTTGCATAGCATCTATGAAAAGCTAAATGCTGGCCAGGCACAGCGGCTCATGCCTGTAATCCCAGCGCTTTGGGAGGCCAAGATGGGAGGATCGCTTGAGGCCAGGAGTTCAAGACCAGCCCAGTCAACACAGTGAAACACCCACCTCTAAAAAAATATTAAAAAGTAGCCATGTGTGGTGGCACATGCGTCTAGTTGCCTGTAAGTCCTAGCTACTTGAGAGGCTGAGGTGGGAGGATTGCTTGAACCCAGGATTTCAAGGTTACAGTGAGCTGTGATTACATCGCTGAACTCCAGCCTGGGTGACACAGCAAGACCTTGTCTCAAAAAAAAAAAAAAAAAAAAAAAGAAAAAGAAAAAAATATTAATGCTAAGAAATTCTCCAGGACCTCAGCTTGTATGAACATAAGAAAGGTGCTTTGGAGAGGGAGCACAGCAGGCAGGAACATGTGAAGGCTTCAAGCATTTTCAACAGAGGGAAATTAACACAGGGATCACTTACAGAGAGAGGCAGGCTGAGATGCCAAGTGGGGGACAGTGAAGTCACTTGGAAATCAGTAGCAGCTGGATGCAGCCACCACTCCCATCCCTCCAGATGGGTGGTACAAAGCGGTGAGGCTGTGTCTCTGAACTCCAGGGATCAGGATCGGCTGGTGGAGGCTGCAGGCATGCCTGACTCTCTGGAAGGAGCCTGAGCCACAGAGGGGATTCAGTTTCTTCTGAAAACCACCCAAGGCAGAGAGAACACTGGGAGAAATCACCCTGCAGATGCCCACTGAGGCCTCTTATCAGCTCATTCCACTGAGAAGCCAGGCTTTTTGGGAGTCTAGGATCCACAGAGAGCTTGTAGGATCCCCCTCTCTCCTCCCCACTATGGGGTAGAGCAGCAGGATGATCCATAGATCGGTTTACAAAGCAGGCCACTGGCCATGGAAGGAATCACCGGACAAGATGTTATATGAGAGCCCAGTATAGAAACTCACCCTAGGCCAGGCGTGGTGGCTCACGCCTGTAATCCCAGTACTTTGGGAGGTTGAGGCGGGAGGATCACCTGAGGTCAGGAGTTCGAGACCAGCCTGACCAACATGGAGAAACCCCGTCTCTACTAAAAATACAAAATTAGCTGGGCGTGGTGGTGGGTGCCTGTAACCTCAGCTACTCGGGAGGCTGAGGCAGGAGAATTGCTTGAATCCGGGAGGTGGAGGTTGTGGTGAGCCTAGATCACACCACTGCACTCCAACCTGGGCAACAAGAGTGAAATGCTGTCAAAAAAAAAAAGAAAGAAAGAAAGAAAGAAAGAAAGAAACCCTAATGGTCAACGGGAACAGCAAAATTCAGTGTCAGGTTCTCCTGGAAGTATAACAACAACAGTGACAATGGCAGTGATCACCACCGCCACCATAGAATGCCTTCCCCAATTCTAAATACGTATGTGTACATACTTACTCAGGGGGCTGTCATTGGGCCATTTTGGAGATGAGGAAACTGAGGCTGAGCAAAGGCAACTCATTTGTCCGAGGTCATAGGGTGAGCAAGAAGCAGGACCAGAATTTTGAATTGCAGTCTGTCCACCGCCGAGCCCTGAACCTTGATGCTCCTGGGGCAATGGACTCTAGAGCAAAGCCAGTTCCTGGCATCAGGAATCCTTGGGAAGAAAAGGCAGCTTTTGCAGGACTGAGGGATGAGATCAAGACCTATAGGAAGGGCCTCTTCTGAACACTAGTCCACACTCCAAGTAGCATCCGAGCATCTGGAGCTGGCCAAAAGCCTGAGGAACGGGCCAGTGGGCTATTGGCAAGACCATGGCAGGGGTGCCCAGAGGACTTGAGCCAGTGATTCAAAGGGCAGTGTGTGCTCATTTCAAAATATATAGTGGGAGTCCCCAGTGCTGGGACGCCTCTGCTCTGCCTTTAGGCTCTGGGTGGTTGCGTTGGATGGGGCTGGATCCCTCTCTGGGATCTTCCTGCTGGCTTCTCCTTTGGGGCCTTCAGATGTTGCTCTGAGGCAGTTTGGTGTCAACAGAGGGCCTGGTATTGGGGAGCCGAGAATGGCTCCTTTCCCTGCCTCTGGAACTCTCAGCATCCCACCCAGGTCTGTGAATTATCTAAACTGGGAAGGTAGGGGCAGGCAGCATCCAGCCACAGGATCAGGCATTTCTTTGAGGACAAGTCCCCATGGCCCTACCTGGCGGTCTCCAGAAACACCTAGATGCCGAGTGTGAGCCATGCCTTGTTGAGAATACCAGATTGTCAAAAGAAGAAAAGTCAAGTAAAGGTGGGGACCTGGGGGTGGGGTGGGGGCCTCAGCAAGTTTCTTTGGAGGGCCATGTCACCAAGTTTCTGCTGTGGCTTCCACACTTTGTAATAGTCAGGTCTCCATATGTTACAGCGTTCTTTGCAGCCTGGGACCCTGGCTTTATCACTCCCTAATCTCAGTTTAATTGCTGTGGTCAATTTACCCTGCACTTAATAACCCACAGCTTGGTGTATTGTTTAATATGGTTGACACATACTTTGCTTAAATGTCAGCACTGGCCAGGTCTGGGGACTTGGCAGCCTCCCTGGGAGAGATGGCAGAGGAGCAGCATCATCTGCCCGGCGTCTGGGATGCTGGTATGTTGGCTGCAACTTTTCTTGGCTTGAGGGCTCCGCCACTGCCCAGAGCTGAGTTATGGGATGGGAACTGCGGGGATGCCTGGATCTGGGGCCCACTCAGCCCTGATCTGCTTTCCTCTTGCTGCCTCCCACGTGGGGGCCAGTGGAGAAGGGGTGTTGGAAGGCAGCGTCCTCAGCCGGAAAATGTGTTGAGTCCAGGCACAGACAGGGAGCCCTGAAGCCCCAGAGCTATGTGTGGGCTGCTCCTGGTTGTGTGTTTGTGACAGAGACCCAGGGGCAGCTGTTGGGTAAATATCACACTCTGCTTGAGGGACTGTAAGTGACATCAATGATGGCAGCTGTGCCACAATGCTCTGCTCACCAACCATCCACCATGGTTAGCATCAACTGGCAAACTGCATACGTTTTTGCCACCCACTCAACTTCCATTCCTTCTGCTTCTGATGGACTAAACGTCGTAAAGATGCCTATCAAGGTGGCCTCCCAGCTCCCTGTGACACCCCACTGCAACTTTCTATGGAAACTGCCCTTCAAAATCCAAAGACCAAGGACACTGGGGAGTGCTGTTGGCATTGGGTGTTTCTGTCTCCCTGGCAGGAGCCATTATTTTTTATCTTTTTTATTTTTTATCAGCTTGGATTGAGCTCAAAGTTCAACCAAGAAGAGGCTTGAACCCAAGGCCTGAAGACACTGAATTCGGAATCTGAAGGGACAATCAGCCCAGAGGTGTGACCATCAGTCATAGAAGAGTGTCAGGCACTTGACCCCTGCCCTGACGCCTTGCAGGCTGGATCTAGGCACTGCTCTGCTTCCTCTCCATCCCAGCAGCCACAGAACTTTATGCGAGCTGCCCAGCGCTGAGCTTGCCATATGCATTCTTGCATTCAGTTACCCTGGGAGCCCTGCAAGGTGGATGGGTGCTCTTAATGGCACCATTTTATAGACACAGAAGCTGAAGCTCAGAGACACGAAGAAGTTGGGCCCAGTTCAGAAAGCTGGTAAGTGGCAAGGCCAGGATTTGAATTCAGGTCTGGCTGACCCCAGAGCCTATTCTTCCCTCACACTCCAGCCCCCAACCAGAAGGCTGGCCAGAGATGGAAGAGCAGGATCACACCGCCCCCCCACCACAAGGAAGCTGCCTGGTGTCAGGTGGCATTTCCAAGGTGAGGTACAAAAGTAGTATCCTGGAGGTTTGCCAAAAAGTGACATCTGAGGGGTACACAAAATAAATTTTCTCTTTTTTTCCATAGGTAGGCGTATAAGCAAACATAGAGACTTTACACACCACACTTCCTAGGTATTCCTGCTAGAGTAAGGTCTGTATGTTTTTAAACATAGATTTAAACATATGATTTAAAGAAAAAGATGAAGTAAATAATGGTACAGATGACATATAAGTAAAGCAAAAAACCAAAAACCAAACAAAACCAACTGTAAATACTGGTCTATGAGAGAGAGGTGTAAACCTTAAATCAGAATCTTTGGGTTTGAGTTATTTTATGAGCTGTGTGGCCTTAGTAAGATTCTTCAGTTCTCAGACTCAGTTTCCTCATCTGCAGAATGGGAAGGGTCATTGTAAAGATGCATCTTCACTGTAGATGCTGCGCCATGCTCTGTTCAGATCCATAGGGAAATGGATCAGGGAGTCCCCTGGTCAAGTGTTTCTTGCTGCAACTCTCAGGCAGGGAGTGGGAAAGGCATTTTTGGACGAGAAAGACCATGGAAGGGCTAGGTTTGGAGCTAAGAGTTCTCTGGGCTGGATTCTGCTCAGGACCTACCCCAGACTGCTGGGCCTCCCAAGTAACATGGTACACATCTGTTTAACTGGACATGAGTCTTAATGGCCAAAATTACCTGTAACATTAGCTTCTTTCACAGCTGTGCCCTCTGCTGGGGCTGGTGCTGGTTCTGAAGCCAGGTCCTCATGGGGTAGGCTGTCCGGGCCCGAGAGCTCAGCACAGGGTCTTGGACAGAGGGCAAGGTGCAAGGCCTGGGAACTCACATGTTGGTTCCATGACCTCTCAGCTTGCTCTTCCCAAGATGGTCCTAGCCTCTTGTCCCAGCCACTCCAATTTCTCCCTGAAGAAGACTTCTCTGGTTAAAAGTGTTGGAAAAGCTTCATTTTCCTGAACTCACTTCAGGTCCTGGAAGGCAGGGTCTCTGCCATCATTCCTATTATATAACCCCCAACCACAGAGGTGGTGAGGTGCAACTAGGGGGACTGCTCAGCATCTCCTACGCTTTTTATTTTTTACTTTTTAATTTTTTTTGAGATGGAGTTTCGCTCTGTCGCCCAGGCTGGAGTGCAGTGGCCGGATCTCAGCTCACTGTAAGCTCTGCCTCCCAGGTTTAAGCCATTCTCCTGCCTCAGCCTCCCGAGTAGCTGGGACTACAGGCGCCCACCACCACGCCCAGCTAGTTTTTTGTATTTTTTTAGTAGAGACGGGGTTTCACCGTGTTAGCCAGGATGGTCTCCATCTCCTGACCTCGTGATCCGCCCGTCTCGGCCAGGCGCGGTGGCTCAAGCCTGTAATCTCCTAGGTTTTATGGTGACTGGAGGGACAGGAGGCATGAGATGAATTTTGAGGAAGTGGTGACCATCATTGGGGGTGTGTTTTTACTTCAAGTGAACTTCTCTTCATTGAATAACGTAAGAAAATAAAAATGGCCAAAAGAAAGTAAGAAAGAAGAGATAAATGAGACCCATCAGTTATTAGGGAAATGCAAATTAAAATAAAAAGTACAATTAGGGAATGGAGGGTGGGAGGAGGGAGAGCAGCAGGAAAAGTAACTAGTGGATCCTAGGCCGAAAACCTGGGTGATGAATGACCTGGACAATCAATCCCCATGACACATGTTTACCTGGGTAACTAACCTGCACATCCTGCACATGTACTCCTGAACTTAAAAGTTCAAAAAAAGTTGCATATATGTGTTCACCCGTAAGATTATAAATAATTTTAATCATTTCAATATTGTGTAATGTGGGAAAATGCACATTTTCTTTTTCCAGTGGAAGTATGACGTGAGAACATTTGACAGTATTTATAAAAATTAATAATGTGCATGGGGATCCTCCTTGACCCCCCAGCAATTCCACCTCTAGTTATCACTATCTACCCCCAGGAAAGTCCTTGTACATGAACCAAGGACACTTGGCACAAAGATGTTCATGGCAGCATTGTTTAGCCAGCAATTGGAAACAACCTAACTTTTTCTCCAGAGTTCAAAAATGCACGGTCCTGTGGTAGCCATTATCTCCTCCAGGTTGATTTCATGTCCCCAGTCCCCTGTGGTCAGCATGAACTCTCAGTGATGACTAAGGGATGGAACTCAATGCACAGATTTGGAAATCTCTCTAAGACTTACTGTTTGGTGAAAATAATCAATACACAGAAAGATCCAGTATGAAATAAACTATATAGGAGCAACAACATACAACATACAATCAAAACTATAGAACAAACCCAAAGCAATATAATGTATTCCTAAAATACATAGATACATAAAACTCTGTAGAAAAAGGCCAGGAAGGGAACCCTCCAAATAATAGTAGTTACCTCTGGCATAGGGTGTGAGACTGCGGGAGGTGGTTAAGAAGATATTGAGCTTTATATCAACTGAAAATGATTTTTACAAATGAATGTTTTCTTGTGCTATTTATGAAATTAAAAGTGAATTTATTGATGGAATTGGAGGAAGGATACGTGGAGGTGTGTTATTTTCTGTCAACTTGTGTGTTTGTCCACATTCTCTATAAGAAAAATTTAAAATTAAAAAAAATACAATTGGTATTATAAAAGCGATGATCTCACTGAGATATGGCTCCTTCTAAGAGGTTCTTTTGATATGCCCAGCTCTTCCCCAAGGTGAACTTGGCTGACTTTGGCTCTCTGTATCATGGGCAGAGACGGGTGGTCTCATTCACTGAATAAAGAAATGAATGGATGGATAGATGGATGGTTCCACTGAAGCAAAGCAAGATCTTGTCCCTTGATGACCCATTTCTGGTATTTCTGGAGGCTTCAAGGGGTGCTGTGACCTCTTTGGGCCCAGTAGAAGATGTGGCTCACATTCTTCTTCAGGACTAGGGAGGTGGGTATCTTGGGGAGGTAGGTATTTCTGACAGAGAAAAAACTTTGCCAACAGACAACAGAAAACAGGAAACATGTTTCATATGACTTGAACAATAAAAATTACCATTTGTACAGTCTGCAAAATGTTAAGAATATGGAATGTATCCTGCTCCCAATCCCATCTGCAACATGAGATTCCTGGATAGCAGCCCAAGCTGTTCCTTCATCACGGCTCTGGGCTAAGTCCCGGCATGCAGAAGTGTTTTCAGGGATGGTTTCTAGACAACTAAACAGGCTGAGCAAACGGACTTGATGTGAAGAGTCCCGGAGAGGATCCATGTGTCTAAAATCCACCCTAGAGCAAGACTGGGAGCCCATCCACATTCTTTGCCACTCTCCACTTGGGTTCAGGGCAGACAGAAATCAACCACAGTGTTGGTGCTTCCCACAGAAGCATTACTTGGTCTTAGACTCTTGTCCCATAGATAGCTCCAGGGCAGCTATATTAACTGATAAGGTTTAACGTGATAATTAACATGTATTTGCCGTTCCTGCCTGATGGTATCAGTGAGAATCACCTTTCTCAACATCCAGTGTTTGAAAATGAAAATGGGAAGAAGACGGGAAGGGTGTGTGTAGTTGTCTGTGTGTGTCAGGGTGGTGATGGAGGCATGAGGTTGGAGAAGAGAGAGGTGGGGGACAGATGCAGAAAGAGGAATACAGGCTGCTGAAGCACATTTTGGGTGCATGCTGAAGGCACACACGTTCAATTATAAATCAGTCACTTGTAGGGGCTATAAGAGAGACGGAGGTTCTTGCTGAGTATTCTGTCTTGGAGTCTCTGAAGTCTCAGGTTGTAGGGAGAGGCAAATGTCCTCAGAACACCCCTCCAGGGTCTGCAGAAATCTCTTTGTCTTCAGGCCATTTGTGATTGTCGTATGTTCTAAACATCTCAACACACCTGAGTCAGACAATTCAAATCAACTGCAAACTGAAATCACCAGTCTTGCCAAAGATGTGGGTTTCATGAAGCAGATGAAAGCAATATTGCAGGACTACTTGGAATAGTTCTCAAAGCCAGCGTTCAAGGAAGACCTGGCCATGGTAGAGTAGTTGGCAAATGAAAAAGATGAAAATCATCAGGGATAATGGCACAGTAACTGCATGACAAGAGGATGGGTTGAATATCAAGATCTTGAGAGTTTCTTGAGAAAATGAATGAAACTCTCTGATAGCTTCATGAAATGACCTTTCTAAGTAATCTTGCTACCAAAGCCAAACATCAAACTGTCATATTGATTTATCACATAATTTTATAGGAATTATAAATGGAGGCCAGGAATTATTCCTTGCTAGTTCTCAAAATTAGCACATAGTTGTGATGGTAACTTAAATGTGCTTAAAAATCAGATAAATGTATTTTGAAGTAATTTTCTATTCATTTATCAAGTTGAAATCTAAGTCAAACCCTTTTTCACTATTAACATGATATTTTGTTCATAACTTGTTTATTTATTTATTTATTTTTGAGATGGAGTCTTGCTCTGTCGCCCAGGCTGGAGTGTAGTGGTGTGATCTTGGCTCATTGCAACCTCTGCCTCCTGGGTTCAAGCGATCCTCCCACCTCAGCCTCCCAAAGCTGGTATTACAAGTGTGTACCACCCACACCTGGCTAATTATTATTATTATTTTTTATAGAGAGATGGGACTTCACCATGTTGGCCAGGCTGGTCTTAAACTCCTGATCTCAAGTGATTACCCGCCTTGGCCTCCCAGTGTTGGGATTACAGGCATGAGTCACCACGCTTGGCCTCTAATCATTTTTTTTTTTATAATTAAAAGAAAACCTTGAATTTTAAGTAGTTTGAGCTTTGTGATTTTAAGTAGAGGCACAGGTAGCACATTTCTGCTGTTTCAGTGCCTAACCCCGTCCATGGAGAAAGAATCAAGGAAGTTCTCTTGAGGAACTGATACTTGAACAAGCCTGGACACAGGAGGAGAAGTTTGCCCATCAATGGACAAGATGAGGGAGAGGCAGGACTGACAGAGGGTGCAGCATGGGACTGCACAGGAGCCTGAATGAGCGAGGTACATCTGGGGGGGCAATCATGAGGCTGGCATTGCGGCATCATGGAGGACAAATGACAAATGGCGGAGCAAGAAGTTGTAGAAATCGACTGGAGACAGATCACAGAAGCCCCTGGGGGCCATTGTGAGAAGTTAGGACTTCATCATGGGGAGAGTTTACAGCAGAGAAATGACAAGATGAGGATCAGCTTTTGGAACCATTCCTCCAGGAGGTGCGGAGAAGCCCGGTGCAACAGTCTGGAGTTACCCCGTGGTGAGGAGGCAACACTGTGCGACAGTCACCCTGCTCAGTCCAGCAATAACTCACCTAAACCTCATTGCAACCCTAGGAGGAACACAGAGAGGTTAAGAAACTTGCCCAAGGTCACACAGCTAGCCAATTACAGAGCCGGGCTTCAGACTCAGGCTCGAGTCCTCAACTAGCACATCATGAGGCCTCTGTTTTGCTCTATCTGCATGCTACAAGCTGCCTGTCTTAACTTTTCAAAATGTAAATGAACTTACTTCTTTTTTTTTTCCTGAGATGAAGTCTCGCTTTGTCACCCAGGCTGGAGTGCAGTGGCACGATGTCGGGTCACTGCAATCTCCACCCCTGGGTTCCAGCAATTCTCCTGCCTCAGCCCCCATAGTAGCTAGGACTACAAGCATGCGCTATCACGCCCAGCTAATTTTTGTATTTTTAGTGGAGATGGGGTTTTGCCATGTTGGCTAGGCTGGTCTCGAACTCCTGACCTCAGGGGATCTGCCTGCCTCAGCCTCCATGCCCGGCGCAATGAAGCAATGAACTTACTTCTTTATTTAGATATGCTTACTTGAAAAGATAGCTTTATATTATTACTATAAAATGAAAAAGCAACTTATTTTCTTCCTTTTTTTTTGAGACAGAGTCTCACTGTGTCACCCAAGCTGGAGTGCATTGGCACAATCTCAGCCCACTGCAGCCTCGACCTCCTGGGCTCAAGTAATCCTCTCACCTCAGCCTCCTGAGTAACTGGGACCACAGACATGCACCATGACATTGAACTAATTAAAAACTTTTTTTTTTTTTTTTTTTTTTGTAGTGATAAGGCCTCCCTACATTGCCCAGGCTGGTCTTGAACTCCTGGGCTCAAGTGATCTATCCATCTCAGCCTCCCAAAGTCCTGGGACTATAGGCGTGAGCCACCATGCACCACCCCAATTTATTTTCTATTACCCATTAAACTAAACATCTAACTGTAATATTAAAATAAAACATTTGCCCATGCTGGAGTCTAATAAGAGAGGTGAAGGTGGGAACAAAGGTGGTGGTAGCTGACAGATAAGAGGGGACACTCTGGACACCCATTTAGGGGGTTTTGGCAAGAGGATGATGTCGTGGCTGGCTGGCATGTGGCAATGGCCTCCTCAGAATAGCTTGAGGTCTGCACGATTAGTGACACGGTTCACACACCTGGGTGCAGGCTGTGGGCATCACGAGAGGGTCCACAGTGCACATTCAAGTTAAAATTCTAAAGAAAGTGCTTTTGAGAGTTAGGTTACACCTGAGCTAGCGGGGCAGGGTGGGGCAGAGGACTTGGTCACTGACTTCCTGGACGTGATAGAAAGGGCTATGGCTCAGGAAGCATGCAATTAACATCATGGGGACATGGAAATTCCCAGCGAGTGCAGCAGAAGAGCAAAGAGAAGGCTGGGAGGGCTGCTGTCTACCAGGCCCCTGTGCACAAGCCCAACACAGCCTGAAGCTGGAGCCCTGAGATCCTGAGGAAGGTGACATCAGGGCTGTATCCGCGGTGGCGCAGGACAGGAGGTTGGAGCATTTGTTACTTGACTGCTTTTCAGCACTGAACCAAGGAAACAGGAGTCTGTGGCATTGGCTCTGCCAACTCTGCTCCCAGGGCACTGGCCTTTTCCATTTCCCCTTAGCCTATCCCAGCTCCAGGTTAAGCGAGGCCCCTCTCCCCTCCTGTTGTCTTTTGTTTCCGTGGCGGAAAATTTGAAAGCCCAGCGTATTACGTTTCTTTTCTGCACACTGATAAGGCAGAGGAAACATCTGCGACTAGGGACAAAATGTGTGAAAGATGGGGGTGGGGTAGGGGCAGAAGTTTTCTGTCTTAAAAAAAGGTTTATCTCCTCGCTGGACACCTCCTTTATTAAAATGAAATTTATAGGTTGAAATGTTCACGTGAACACAGAGGAGACAGAAGGTTTAAATCCAAGAGGAGAGAATTCAAAATGAATAAAAAGGAAATCCTGGAAATGCACACTTCCAGAACTCAATGCAGACACATTCGTCTCGGTTTCCTATACTTCTCTCGGCCATCACCTCAGAGAAGTCTACCACCTGTGATACACGCCTCAGATTTATGATCGGTTTCCAGGGACCAGCCGAACAGCCTCACCGCCTGCCCCTTCATACATCAGGCGCTGAAAGCAGTTCAGATGCGAATTTGACGGAAGAGGCCCACATCTCAGAGAAAGCAAGCTCTTGAGCCCCCAAGTCTGGCCATTTGCCCTTTTGCCTAATCCCAAAGAGGGAGAAGACCTGGCGGAGGATATGATGTGGTGTTTTCTAGAATTAGACCAGGAATCAGAGACTGCTGCATTTTGTGGCATCCTTCCACCTTGCCCACCATCGCTGTTTGCTGCCGTTCAGGTCCTGGATGCCGGGAGTGAATCCAAAGGGCCAGGCTGGGCGAAATGGCTCATGCCTGTAATCTCAGCACTTTGGGAGGTCAGGGTTGGAGGATCACTTGAGCCTGGGAGTTTGAGAGAAGCCTGGGCAACACAGTGAGACCCTGTCCATAAAAAAACTTTGTAAAATTAGCCAGGCATAATGGCGCACAACTGAGTCCCAGCTACTTGGGAGGTGGAGGTAGGAGGATCTCTGGAGCCCAGGAGTTTGAGGCTGTGGATTGCACCACTGTACTCCAGTGTGGGTGACAAAGCAAGACCCTTTCTCAAAGAAGAAGAAGAAGAAGAAAAAAAAGCAAAAGACCAGTAACCAAATGGTGCCAGGCTGGTAGATGGGCAGGAGCTGCCAGCATGATGCCAGGTTGTTAGATGGGTAGGAGCTGCCAGCTTCAGGAGGGGAAATGCCTTGCTTCAAAATAGCCACTAGTACATTCTGTAAGTGGGCCATTTATTGTTTGATGTGTTAGAAGTTTCATCAAACCTCTGGGCATATTTATACAATTAGAGCAGCCGGCAAAAGAAAACAGCACAGTGACAAATTGGGCTCGAGGACTCTGATTAACTTGTTAAGCTAAATAAATTGTGTAGGAAACGTGCCCCGTTTGAATTTATGAAATTGCTTCTCATCTAGATAGATGGCTGCTGGGCCAGTCTGGGGCAGGCAGCTGGTACACACTCCGGTCGGAATGAGGTGCAAGTCCAGAAGGAGAGGGGAAACCATCCTTCTGCTGCAAACAACATGACAAATGCCCTTTACAGTAGCAAGGCAGGGCTGCTGTTTTGTCCAAAGCGTGTAGTGTTGATTTGCTGCAGTATTGTCAACTCCTGTTAAGGCAGAACCCAGGCAGCAAGCTGACGCCTGTCACCCAGTATTTGCTAGTTCTTGGTTTTTAAGAACAAGACAAGTAGCAGAAATATAAGAGAACATCAGGTTTTTAGTTAAAAACCCTACAGTATCCAGCATGCATCTTGCACATTGTCAGCCATTGAGGATCTAGGAGGGTGGCCCCTGTGCCTTGCAGTGTTGAATTCTGTCCAATCCTAGCAAATAGAAGCAATCATTTATCAAGTACTTACTCTGTGCTGAGACAGAGGCTGAAGGCTTTTAAGTCAATTATCTTATTAAGTCCTCACAATGACCCTAGTATTATTCCCATTTTCCAGATGAGAACAGAGAGGGGATCATGGAAGTGTGCAGGGGAGCCAGAAAGAGGCGGCACCAGGATTTGAACCCAGGTGAGCCCGGTTCCAGGGTCTGCAACATTAACCTCACACGGTGCTGCCTGCATCAGGGACTCCCAGGGGACCCCTGAGCCTTGTAAGGTCTGAAACATCCTTCTGACTCACCAAAGAGGTCGATTCCATTCCCTCCAGCTTGCTTGTTATTTTATGACAGTGCATTATTTGAAAATTGATATGTACAGAGATTGCCCCTTCATCTGGCGCAACCCAGAAAATTGGATTAATCCATTCACCTTATGCCTTGACCATTCCAACGGTCAAGAGGAGATGGTATTTACAGCATGTCAGTGCCACGAGTAATAGCAACGGCGACCCTTGCAGCACTCGTGCTATTTATGTAGCCCCGTTTGAAGTATTTGCCTGTATCAACTCATTTGATCTTATCATCGACCCTAGGAGACAGGAACTTCTTTTTAAAAAGTCCGTTTTTCAGATGAGGAAACAAAACCACTGGAGGTTAAATAAATGCTGAAGGTCACACCATGGCATGGGGACCCACCGAGCCAGAGTTTGGAGTCCACGTCCTGACAACTGTGGATGTGGGTGAGGCCATGGAAGTCCTGTGTTTCCCCCAGTAGAGACTGCCCGGTGCACAAAGTCAAGCCCTTCCCTTTCACCTGGGGAGATGGTCCTGCAGGCTGGCATTGGGCTGTGCCCAGTACTCTGGGAAGGAGGCTTATCCTACTTGATACCTGGAGGAACCTGCTTCCAGAGAGCCAGTGATCAGCCGGAGACCCTGTCCTTCCCCAGGTGCGGGTGCTCCTGCCCTGCTCTGCTGGAGGAAGCTGGGAAGCTTTGGCGTCTACCCCTTGGTGAGCGTGGCTGGAAGACCCATTCTTGTCAAGGAGTGTGTGGAGCTGGAAGCCCACCTGGAAGACCAGGAGCCCGGCCGGGAGCAGGAGGGCAGTGGGAACACACGAAGTTGTGCTTCTTCACAGGGCTGTGGACCCAGCTCCAGGGAACCAGGTATCTCCAGGGTATGGTAGAACTGGTTCCTTGGTCACAAGCTGTGGGCCTGTCTTCTTGGGTAACATAGGATGGAAGAAGTCAGATGCTTTTCTTGCAGAATGACAGACCTAGGCCTGCTCGGGCAGGGGCACGTGTGTGAGTTGTAAAAGACTGATCTGAAGTGGAGGTAGGGCCCAATTTTCCCTAGAAACAGAGAGCCAGGAAAGAAAGGTGACTGACCTTCTTTCAGAGTAGAGAAAGACTGCACTCTGGAATGTCATCGTTTTCTTTTTTCCTTTTCTTTTCTTTCCTTTCTTTCCCTTTCCTTGCCTTTCCTTTTCTTTTCTCCTTCCTTCCTTTTCTTTCTTTCTTTCCTCCTTCCTTCTTTCCTCTTTCTTTCTTTCTTTCTTTCTTTCTTTCTTTCTTTCTTTCTTTCTTTCTTTCTTTCTTTCTTTCTTTCTTTCTTTCTTTCCCTTCCTTCCTTCCTTCCTTCCTTCCTTCCTTCCTTCCTTCCTTCCTTCCTTCCTTCCTTCCTTCCTTCCTTCCTTCCTTTCTTTTTTCAGGGTCTCACCTAGGCTGGAGTGCAGTGGCACAATCTCGGCTCATTGCAAGCTCTGCCTCCTGGGTTCAAGCGATTCTGCTGCCTTGCCCTCCAGAGTACTTGGGATTACAGGCACCTGCCACCACACCCAGCTAATCTGTATTTTTAGTAGAGACAGGGTTTCACCATGTTGGCCAGGCTGTTCTCTAATTCCTGACCTCAAGTGATCCACCTGCCTCAGCCTCCCAAAGTACTGGATTACAGGCATGAGCCACCGTTCCCCACCTGAGGTCATCATTTTCGTTGGTGATCTAGGACTTTAGCAGGTCGTTCATTCACTCACTTACCCACTCATTCAGCCCGTATGGAGCAGGCACTCTCCAGTGCACTGGGACGCAGCAATGAATAGAACAGATGCAGCCTCCCAGGAACGAATGATCCAGGCGACAGGGAGGCGGTTACAGCAGCACATCAACAAGGGCAAAATGTGTTCATCTGCCATGAGAACTGGAGAGGAGAGCAACCTAGTGCTTTGGGAGCCGTAGGGCAAAAAACCGTGGTCAGCAAAGTCAGAAAAGGCTTCCCCAGCAAGGGGACACTGGGGCTGAAACATGAAGCATGAGAAGAGTTCACCAGACAAGGAAGCGACAGGAAGAGGACATTCCCGGCAGAGGGAACCGCAAGTGCAATGGATCCACGGCAGAAGAGAGCATTGCAGACATGAAGGACTAAGGAGGCGTGAAGATATGAGGGGTGGCTGGAGAACAGAGTCAGGGGTGGGTCTGGAGAGGTCTGCTTTGACCACACTAGGCTGGGTCATGTTGATGATGCCAACACCATGTAAAATGACGGACTTGATCACAAAAGCAATGGGAAGCCATTACATGATTTTAAGCATGTGGGGGTGGGGCGGAGAGTGGACATGTGGGGAGGGCGGTGACCTACCCATTTGTGTTTGGCAAAGATCACAGTGGCCCAACCTCCTTTTTTCATGGCAGAATTTCAAGCAAGGGCTGGATGTTTCCAACACAGAAACTCAAGAGGCTGAGACTCTGGGTGTTGCAATCTGGCTTGGAGCCCAGGAGAAGACCCGAGTGCAAAAGAAGTGAATGAGCCAAGCAATGTAGGGAAGACCTCGACTTTTAGGCACAAAAGCTAGCATGGGGGAACGTTTAGTGTGTGGTCACCAGCACCACACTCCGTTGTCTTTGGGCCGGGTTTTGCTGTCCTGCAATAACAGAAGTTTATCCTCATGACCTCAGGGCTAGCCAGAAAAGATAAAATTATAGTAAGCATTATTTGTTTTAGAAAATAAAATACTGGGCCAGGCGCAGTGGCTCACTCCTGTAATCCCAGCACTTTGGGAGGCCGAGGTGGGTGGATCATGAGGTCAGGAGATCGAGACCATCCTGGTCAACATGGTGAAACGCCGTCTCTAGTAAAAATACAAAATTTAGCTGGGCGTGGTGGTGTATGCCTGCAGTCCCAGCTACTTGGGAGGCTGAGGCAGGATAATCGTTTGAACCCAGGAGGTGGAGGCTGCAGTGAGTTGAGATAGTGCCACTGCACTCAAGTCTGTGGACAGAGCAAGACTCCACCTCAAAAAAAAAAAAAAAAAAAAAAAGAAAAGAAAAAAAGGAAAATACAATA
Source organism: Macaca fascicularis (assembly GCF_037993035.2). Classification (NCBI taxonomy): domain Eukaryota; kingdom Metazoa; phylum Chordata; class Mammalia; order Primates; family Cercopithecidae; genus Macaca; species Macaca fascicularis. Next base: position 50,396,689 of record NC_088394.1, read on the forward strand.
TTGAACTATTGAACAATAGAGTACGTTGCAGGTGTATTGCCAAACAAAATAGTTAAGATAAAAAAGAAATTGGTGCAAAGAAGGAACACATCCCATAACCTCTGATGAAATGGCCCCTGAGCCAGCCAGATAGCCAAGCCTGCCTGTATGACAAACATCTTATTCACTGATGAGATTTTCAGCTGGCTAAAGGAAGTGAGATGCCCCCGTGACATTAGCTGAAAAATGTGGCAGTGGCTTTGGAATTGAAAAGTGGATAGAAACAGGAAGAATTTTAAGGTACATGAGGGAAAATAAAACCCTAGATTGTCTCAATCAGGCTGTTGGCAGAAGTAATAGACATTCAAGGTGCTTCTGAGGAGGCATCAGAGGAAGACACACACACAGAGGAGATGAGGAGGTAAAGATGGAGGCAGAAACAGGAGCGATGCCGTCACAAGCCAAGGAATGCTGGCAGCCACCAGAGCTGGAGGAGCAAGGGAGGGAAAGCCTCCCATGGAGTGTGACCCTGAAGACACCGTAATTTCAGGCTGGGGATACTAATTTTGGGCTTCTGGCTTACCAAACTGTAAGAGAAGAAATTTCTGTCATGTCTAAGCCACAAAGTTTCTGGTAGTTTCCAGTAGCCTCAGGAAACAAATCCATTTTGAGCATCATTTCCTTCCTGTGCCACAAACACCCACAATCTCTCATGGCTGATATGTTCTCTTTTTAAAAAACATTATTTTTAAAATTTATCTATTTACTTATTTTTATTTACTTGTTTATTATTTTTTTAGAGACAGGGTCTCACTCTGTTGTCCAGGCTGGAGTGCAGTGGTACAATTATAGCTCACTGCAGCCTCTAACTCCTGGACTCAAGTGATCCTCCTGCCTCAGCCTTTTGAGTAACTGGGACTACCGGCATGTGCCACCACACCTGGCTAATTTTTACTATTTTTTGTAGAGACAAGGTCTCTCTGTGTTGCCCAGGCTGGCCTTGAATTTCTGGCCTCAAGTAAGATTCCCGCCTCCACCTCTCAAAGTGCTAGGATTATAGGCAAGAGCCATAGAGCCTGACTGGCTGATGCATTCTCATACTCCAGGGCTCCAGACTAAATGACACCTCCTCAGAGTGGCCTCACAGACTTCCCTAACCGGAGTAGGTTAACTCCTGTCAACCTCAATTGCAGTATTGAGTTAAACCTAAATTCTTTCTTTAGTTTGTGTACTTGTATTTTGCCTGCCTTCCCCCGCTAGAGGAGGAGCTGCAGGTGGTCAGGGACTGTGGCATTCTGCTCCCTGCTGCACCCCCAGCACCTAGCAAGCAGACTGGAGGAGAGCGAACACTCCATGGATGTTTGTGGATTGAATAACTGACCTTTCACTATATTCTGAAGGTCAATTGAGAGTTTGACCAGTATTAATAAGACGAAGTCTTCTAGCTTGCCTTGATCAACAGGTATTGATGGCTATTTAAATTATTATTTTGGATCTTTAGTGTGCCCTAGCCAGTGAGGCTGTTTAATATTCAGTCACTCATTCACTCATTCGATAAATATTTATTTATTTGGGGCTTATCATGTGTGCGGCAGTCTGCTGATGATTCGTAATTGGGCTCTTTTTTTCCCCTGTTGAATTTCAATTGAGAAAGAATAAAGCAATTGCAGCATTTTTTCAAGGCAAAACAAGCCATATAACAACCACAGACCACAAGCAACAAAACAGTCTTTCATGAGGCTAATTAGTCCTAAGCCTTAAAAAAATAATAATTGCCAATTCTGGAGTGGTCTTTGAAGGCTTTTTGAGCTGAATAGTAATCAGGAAACTACAGCCTTCACGAAGCAAGCTCTCAGACAAAAACAAGCCACTCTAGAGTTGTGTACTTCTCGTGCCTCTGATTTGGCTGAATTTCCTTCTGATAAGGAAATTTTAAGGACATTGATGGGCAAGGCAAGCACATTTATTGCACACACGAATTCTTTCAACAGACTTCATGATACACAGCCAGTCTCATAATCAGAAGTATTTCTCTCTGTTTAAAACCCAGAAGGGTAGCTGACATCTTTTATCAAAAAGACAGACAATTCTTATCCCCTGACAATTCCAGATTATGGATCTCAGGAGGCTCTCCTTACACTGGTATTTTATCACTGGAATCAGAGAGACTGCTGTTTATTTTCTAAACCTCTGCGTAGTTTTCAAGGTGTTGCCAGCAGGGCCTGGGCTGACAGTGACACGTGTTATTGTCACATTGCTAGATCTGAAAGAAAACAGAAGATAAATAAATATCAGTGTTTTCTTGGATCTCTTTTTGCTATTGTGGGCACCGGAGGCACTGGTATTTGTTAATTCACATATCTGCTCTGTTTGATGGGGCCATTTTCCCTTTCATCTAATGGGGCACGGGGGAGGGGGAGCACAGGCTGACCGACTGGTATGGACTAGGACAGCCAGTTCCTCCAATTCCTACTCTGGGCGAGAGACAGAGTGTGGAACTCTGGACAAAAAGTTATATGGAGGATGCAGATTCTGGCTGCAGGATCTTGTTCACGAATTACTGGAGCCAGAAACCTAAGACCCATCTCGACTCCCTCATTCCTTCACACTCTGTATCTAATCCATCAGCATGTCTGTCACCTCTACCTTCAAAATATGTCCTGAATAGGCCCTCGTCTCACCATCTGCACTGTGTCCAGCCAAGTCTAAGCTGCAAACATCTCTTGCCTGGATTCCTGCAGCAGCCTCCAAATTGGGTTCATCTCCAAATGTGGTTTGTCTTCTGCACAGCAGACAGAGTGATCTTTCTGAAACTCAAATCCCTCAAATCACATCCCTCCCTGGCTTTAAGGAAAAGATTTCAGGTGGCTCACGCCTGTAATCCCAACACTTTGGGAGGCTGAGGCGGGTGGATCACGAGGTCAGGAGATCGAGACCATCTTGGCTAACAGGGTGAAACCCCTTCTCTACTAAACACACACACATCACACACATCACACACACACACACACACACACACACAATGGCCGGGCGAGGTGGCGGGCGCCTGTAGTCCCAGCTACTTGGGAGGCTGAGGCAGGAGAATGGCATGAACCCAGGAGGCAGAGCTTGCAGTGAGCTGAGATCAAGCCACTGCACTCCAGCCTGGGCGACAGAGATTCTGTCTCAAAAAAGAAAAAAAGAAAAAGAAAAAGAAAAAGATTTCTGTTCCAACCAGAATAAAATACAAACTTCTAGAACTTTCCAGGCCCTACATGATCAGGTCTTCCCTTAACCTTTCACCTCTGACCTATTCTGCTTCTGAAACCTATGAACTCAGTGCCTTTGCACACGCTGTTCCTTCAGCTTGGAAAGTTCAACTCACTCCACCCTTCTCCCTGTGACCCTTGTCTTTTCAAGGCCTCTTTTGATCCTTCTTTATTGTTTAGGTCTCAGCTTCAGGATCTTCAGGGAGACCCTTGCTGATATAACCACATATACACCTTTTTTTTTGTATCAAATTATTCTTGTTGATCTTTCTTCTAGCTCTTACTGGAAACTGAAATTAGCTGATCTATTGTTTCCATGTCTTTTTTTCTGTCTCCCCCTGAGTAGAAACTTCATGAAGGGAAGGAGCAGGCCTGCCTTTCCTTTTCCACCACTGGGGATGCAGAGCCTAAGACAGTGTCAGGCCTACAGTAGCTATTTGACAATGGCCATTTGTTGACAGAATAACTCATTATCTCCTTTGTCCATGGAGCAACTTTTGTACTAGCAGTTTACACTATTATTATAACAACAACAATTACACTTGACATTTGCTCTGCTCCTAGGTGTTTACCCAAGAGAGGTGAAAGCATATGTCAACGTAAAGACACATGCAAATGTTCATAGCAATATTATTTATAAATAATAAATTTATTGGTTTAAATTCCCCAAACTGGAAACCCCTTAAATATCCATCAACAGGTGGACAGATGAAGAAATTATGGCATACCCCCACGATGGAGAACTACCCAATAATAGAAAAGAACAAAATATGAAGGCCCACCACAACATGGATGAATTTCAGAAGTATATGTTAACTTTGGGAGGCTGAGGCGGGCAGATCACGAGGTCAGGAGTTCGACACTAGCCTGACCAACATGGTGAAACCCCATCTCTACTGAAAATACAAAAATTAGCTGGGTATGGTGGTGCATGCCTGTAATCCCAGCTACTCAGGAGGCTGACGCAGGAGAATCACTTGAACCCAGGAGGCGGAGGTTACAGTGACCTGAGATCACACCACTGCACTATAGCCTGGGCGACAGAGTAAGACTCAGTCTCAAAAAAAAAAAAAAAAAAAAAAAAAAAAAAGTATATGTTAAGTGAGAGAAATGAGAAAAAAAAAGACTGCACACTCCGTTATTCCACTTTTATGACCTTCTTAGAAAAGGCAAAATGTAGTGACAATAGTTTGCTGGAACCTGGAATGAGGAGAGAGGAGCGAGATAAAGGAGCTGAGAAGCACTTTTTGGGGATGCTCTCGATGGCCTCGATGGTTACACGGGTATATAGGTTTGTCCAAACTCATGGAATTGTGCACTTAACATGGGTACATTTTATTGTATGTAAAGTACACCCCAATTAAGTTAATTAAAATAAGACTTTAAAAGAAAAACAGATAAACGATAAGGTAGGTATTGAATGAAGAGGCAAAACTCATAAAGGCGATAAAGGAATGGCTGAGGTTTGGGAAGCCCTGGACTGGAGTTCCACCGCCCTGAGCAGCGGGTCTATCTGTATTCTGTTCTCTTAACTGTCATCAAAACATTCCTTAGCAATCTTTGTCAATCTTAATGCAATTGTGACTTTAACTCTGTCAACCTTTTCTTTTATGAATTCTGTATTTTATGTTTTGCTTAAGACAACAAAAAGCCCTTTCCCACGCTAAGATTATGAAAAAGAAGGATCTCATATTCTCTGATGATCATATAATATTTAAAAATACGACTTTGAGAAATTATTTTCTAAATGGCGGTAAAATACATATAATGCGAAATTTGCCATCTTCATCATTTTTAAGATGGTGAAAGCCCATCTCTACTAAAAATACAAAAATTAGCCTGGAGTGGTGGAGGGCACCTGTAATCCCAGCTACTCTGGAGGCTGAGGCAAATAATTGCTTGAACCTGGGAGGTGGAGGTTGCAGTCAGCCGAGATCGCACCACTGCACTCCAGCCTGGGCGACAGAGCGAGACTCAGTCTCAAAAAAAAAAAAAAGTATAGTTCAATGGCATTAAGGACATTCACATTGTTCTGCAACCATCACCACCATCCATCTCTGGAACTCTTTTTCAAAAAACATCTTTTTTTTTTTTTTTTTTTTTTTTTTTGAGACGGAGTCTTGCTCTGTCACCCAGGCTGGAGTGCAGTGGCCGGATCTCAGCTCACTGCAAGCTCCGCCTCCCGGGTTTACGCCATTCTCCTGCCTCAGCCTCCCGAGTAGCTGGGACTACAGGCGCCCGCCACCTCGCCCGGCTATTTTTTTGTATTTTTTAGTAGAGACGGGGTTTCACCGTGTTAGCCGGGATCGTCTCTCGATCTCCTGACCTCGTGATCCGCCCATCTCGGCCTCCCAAAGTGCTGGGATTACAGGCTTGAGCCACCGCGCCCGGCCAAAAAACATCTTTTTGACACATGATAATTGTACATATTTATAGTGGTACATTGTGATGATGTTTTGATGTATATATACAATGTGTAACAATTGAATCCAGAACACTTTTCATCTTACAAAACTGAAACTCTGTATTCATTAAACAATAACTCCCTGTCCCCATTTCCGCCAGGCCCTGGCAGACATCATGCCACTTTCTGTCTTCATGAATTTGACTACTCTGGGTAACTCATGCAAGTGGAATTTATTTAGTATTTGTCCTTTAGTAACTGACTGCTTTCACTAAATGTGACATTCATATAATTTAAAAAATCGTTAGACATTGAATCCACCTGGAATTTATTTGTGTGTGTATGTCTGTGTGTGCGTGTATAGTGTAGGTAATAATTTAATTTTATTCCTCCCGACAAATGATTAACCAGTTTCCCCAGTATTGTTTATTAAAGAGACAGTGTTTTTCACAATCATTTAATATCCGCCGGTATCATACTCAGTGTTCCACACATAAATGCATCTTGTTTGGGGGCCTCTTCTTTGTTCCCTTGGTCTGTTTTCTTCATTCCTATGCCAATTCCACAGTGTTGACCACTTCAGCTTAGACCTCACCCACCTTAAGCAAGGGGCCGTGCTCTGGCTTAGTGCCTTGTCAGTGTTTTTATTTATTTATTTATTTATTTATTTTATTTTATTTTTTGAGATGAAGTCTCCCTCTGTTGCCCAGGCTGGAGGACAGTGGTGCGATCTCAGCTCACTGCAAACTACGTCTCTCAGGTTCAGATGACTCTTGTGTCTCAGCCTCCTGAGTAGTTGGGATTACAGGTGCCCACCACCATGCCCTGCTAATTTTTGTTTTTTTGTTTTTTTTTTTTTTGTATTTTTTTAGTAGAGATGGTTTTTCGCCACGTTGGCCAGGCTGGTCTTGAACTCCTGACCTCAAGTGATCTGCCTGTCTTGGCCTCCCAGAGTGCTGGGATTACATGCATGAGCCACTGTGCCCGGCTCTTGTTAGTTTTTCAACTGTTTACAAGGATAGAGGATGCTCCCCAGGCTCCCTAAAACTCTCTCATCTCTCCTTTTCCCAAGGGAGTTTAGCATTCAGGGGTCTCAGTTTGGGTTGGTGAAGAAGGCCCGGGCCATGTTTGTGAGATTGCACAGAACCCAAGAGTCCTGGGCACCCTCTGCCTGCTGCAGGGCTGGGGTACCAAGAGGCTATTTTGCTGTCCTTGCCTCAGAAAGATGTGTTGGGGGTTAAGGTGCCCTGGGATGGTTCGAATTTCTCTGCCGGCAGTGGAACTTTGCCATAACCCAGTTGACTGTGAGGCAGAATTCAAGATAAGGCAAGTTAATCTTGGTTCCCCTCCAAGGACATTTGGTACTGACATGCAAAACAGGATCCCTTCAAAGTTCATTGCAGCAGGAGACCCTGGAGGCAGTCATAGAGTGTCCTCCGTATTTCTGCAGAGGGTATGTGGAGTGCTGCTGGGGCCACCTGTTGCAGGCTGTGACCTGGCACTGAAGGAAGACAGAATAGGCCCATCGGGGCAGGGCTGGCCAGCAGCTTTGTGGGCCCACAGAGTCTCCATGACTATCTCCAAGGCTGTGCTAGGCACACCGGATCTAGGCACTTCAAACTCCTTTCTCAGGGCCAGAGATGTGGGCAGAGAGTGGGAAGGGGTGACGTTTCCACGAACCTCTTGCCATTCAACTTCTGATGAGTCAGGTCGTGTTCATCAGTCAGCTCCCTCTAGGTTTCTGGTAGGAGGCAGGAGAGAGAAGATGGGCCAAGTCGGAGCTGAGATGATATGGGGAGCTTGCTGGAGAATCATGGACATCTTCTTCCCCTGCCCCTGCAAGCCTCCGGTGGCAGGGAGGCCACCTGGAGAGTCTGGCTGCCTTTGGTAAAGGCCCTTGGGCACAAGGTATCACATGGGGACACGCAACTCAAGGAGAATCATGCTGGGATTGTGGGCATAGCAGGCAGGGAGGCAGACTGACTAAACCAGTTATGTGATGGTTCAGTGTTTCCCAGATTACAGTCATTTCTGTACTACCTGTCCAGGCCTCCCATATCCTCCAGCTTCTGCACTGGCCTTCACATTTTATTTATTTATTTATTTTTATTTTTTTGAGACAGAATCTGGCTCTGTCGCCCAGGCTGGAGTGCCGGGGTATGATCCTGGTTCACTACAACCTCAACATACGGGGCTCAAGTGATTCTCCCACCTCAGCCTCCTGAGCAGCTGGGACCGCAGGCACACACTGCCACAACTAGCTACATTTTTTGTAGAGATGGAGTTTTGCTATGTTGCTCAGGCTGGTCTCGAACTCCTGGGTTCAAGCGATCATGGGATGACAGGCGTGAGTCACTGCACTAGCCTATATTATATATATACACACACACACACGAACACACATGCTCATACAACATACATATATATTTGAACCACTTTTTCAACATAAATTTAGCATTTTTAAAAGCGGTAATATCTGTAATAATCACACGCAACACTCAGAGAACACTTATGCTATGCCAGGCACTGCTGTAGGTAATCGAATAGATTACTCTGGTCAACATCAACTCCCTTGAGGTGGTTCTATTTTGTGTTATTTCCTCCCATTTAAAATATAGGGAAACTGAGGCACAGAGATGTTATAAATTACCTGCTCAAAGTCTCACTGATTCAAACCCATGCTGTGTCTGGCACCAGACCCTGAAACAGGCTGCCTCTTAAGGAATGAGTCGGATATGGATTAGGTTGATTTTTTTTTTCCTAAGTCATATTAATAAATCACAAATAATATATACATATCAAAGTTTTTTTAAGCTCATCTGTGTACCATCTGGTTCTTTCTGCAAACCGCCAGTTTTGGGCACCCACTTAGGCATTGCTGAGCCCAGGAGGTGTAATATATGTGTCCCGTCCAATTCTGGAGCCCTGACAGCTTCCTTCCCCTGGGTGGTGGGACAAGCAAGGCCACCATTCTCCTGACGCACGTGATTTAGCTCCATCAGCTGTCTATATAATTTATACCTGGCTGCCACCTCCAGCCACTGTGGGGATTTGGTGTGCATGTGTTGGACAGGAGAGTGGGAGGAGAGAAAAACCACGCAGAGTCCTGCAGATCCCATTGATTCAAGCCTCGCTGTCATCAAGCACCTTACCTTACTCACTCCTGAAAGGTTCTCCGTGAAGTCGGTAAGGAGCAAGTTCAAGGTCCAGCTCCGGAGCCGCCCCCCATGACCAGGAGGGCATGACCCTCAGCACCAGCCTCTTTTGTGGTTTTCATGAGCAGTTGCAGCATTGTTTGTCGGGTCACGATCAGCTGGGTGTCTTATGGGAGAGCTGGGCAGCTCTTTGGGAAACCCTGGGGCACATTCCATTCCCCTTAGCTTCAGCCCATGCTAGAGTGAAGTTTGAGAAATTATCTTGTCCTCTTTTGAAAGCAGCAGGTCACATGGAGAAGGAATGGGCTTTTTCTCCAAGCCTTGGCCTGTGGCCTGCTACCTGTCCATCAGGCTGAGCATCTGGAACTGAGATTTTAAAGGCATGGACTCATGAGGCCTCCTTTAAAGAATAACTTAGTCCTGTCCTCTGCTCTCAGCTGTGGATAATTAGAGCAGGTGGCTCTGGGTCAAATCCTGCTGCTCCTAATGAGCTGGTGGCAGGGCAAGTCATTTAGCCTCAATTACAGGCCAGTTTCCTCATCTGTAAAATGGGCATAACATTGTCTACTTTGCAGTGTTGCAGAGAGAGTGGGATGAATTAATGCATGGAGTCCTTGGCCCCTAAAAGCTGCCCAAGAAATGTTGGCTGATGCTACACCAGTGCGGTGCCTGTTGTTGGCTTGCTTGTCTGTTTCCACCCCTGTATTTATTGTGTACCTCCTCTGAGCCAGGCTCGGTGTTACATGAAATTCAGTGGCAACTGACAACAATGTAGTTCTAACCCTCATTGACCAAAATGACTATTTTTCCCTGGTTCTATATCACTGATTTTTGTATCTCTTAAAGATGAGTCTTTTCTAAATCTTAGTGGGAAGGTCATGAACTCTTACAAAAGTCAGACAAGTGCACATAGGTAAAAGGGACATAAATTTGCAAACAAGTTCTTGCTTTTGCAAAGCAGTCAGGACCTCCTCTTGGTGCCAGGCTAAGAAATCCTAAAGATGGAATGGAGATAGGAAAGGTACCTTCAGCAATTTATGCTCATTCTATTTTCCTCTTCCCAGCCTCCATGGGTGCCCAGGGAATGGTGAAATGCTCTCTTTAAAAGCCGAGTTGTTTACACTGACCATATTTATTCTCAACTTCTAATTATTGAGTCAATATCATTTTTCCTTCTCTCCTTCTGCCCCTTGGCTCACAAAGCAAGCAGCTGTATGAAACCTACCTGACTGTATCTCTTTATTCTATTTTAAATTTCACTCGCACCAATAATTAAATTACAGAGGCCAGGAGGGTCTAGAAGAGAGCCACTGTCTAGGCTGATGTGTTTGCTGCTTCTGCTAGCATTGGCACCTCCCTCTTCTCTTGACATAGCTTTCAGCCCCCCATGTCTTAGGTGAGCTTTCACTACACCTCTCTCACATTGTAAACATTTTTTCAAAGTTTTCCTCCCTAGCTATGACCTGAGACGTTGCTACAACCAATGTGGGAGGGTGAGAATTTTCTCCACATCTATGACCACCAGGGAGTTTCTGAACATACTGTGATTACAGGAACCAACCCTCTTATCGGCTCTCCCCATCACTGCCTGTGTGAGGCTTTCAGGCTCTGCCCTGCTCCTGGGCACCCTGTACCCAGAAGTGAGCTTCCAAGCACTGAGCTGTACTCAGCAAACTGATTTGTTCAGTCATATCTCAGATGCCGTGGGCAGATGAGAGTGATAATACCTCCTCTGTTTTGCAATGGTGGACATGATTGAGATGGGAGATAAGGCGAGGGAGAGGTCTGGCGCAACCTCGAACCAACTCCCTGGACAGCAGTGAGGCCATACAAATCCTTTTTCTTGTTGAACAACATGTCCTATCTCCAGTAGTCGTCTTACCAATCATCCTGTAATTAACCATGCTAATAGCATTCTCTGCGGTGCTAGCGCTCAGTGCTCTCCTAGGACCCCTTAGGAACAATGCCCTGCAATTAACAGCCAATGGTGACTCAGATCTCCTGGCTGGATGGTGATGGTCCTCAGATACCATCCCAGGGCCTGCCCAATTCTGCAGAATTTCACCTGGGGCTCTTGCCATCCTGGAGTGAAGGGAACCTTCTGTTCCCCTTCGAGCAATTCCTCCTCCTGCCAAAATATGTGGGCTCAGCAAACTGGTTTGTATTTGTACGTCTCTCTTTCTCCCCACAACAGAGCTTCTCAAAGCCTCAGTCTGTCTCTGGTCAGTTCACCTCTGGGTCCCCAGAGAGCCTGGTGCTGGGCCCAGCCTACTCCTGACCTGTGGCAAATGTTGAATGAATAAATTCTAGAGAACAAATACACCCCAGCAATCCCCCGTGGGTGCCAGTTGATTTCGCAAGTCTACTTTCTATCCTGCTCCCACCTCCTTCCTAGGCCTAAGGACAAGTTGCAATCTATAAGCTGAAAGGAAGCTGAGCAGTTTAGTTCTGAGGTGTGAGTACAGCTCTTGCTGTGGGTGGATGAGATAAGGCAATAAAGGCTGGTGGCTGTCGTCGCTTCCAGAGAGCTCTGTAGGGCACTGTGCATAGGTGTTCTTAATGAACTGATGTCAGCCATCCACTCTGCAGACACGTGGAGGCTGCAGTATTGGTGAAGAGAGAAGTGGGGCAGGGCTGAAAGGGGGTGTCATGGGTGAGGGGGTGCCATGAGTTCAGCCCTGTTGTATTTCCAAATACTAGGAGCTAGGAGGGAAAGGCAGGGAGTAGATATAAAATAACACCAATATTTGTTGGTATATATCCATATAGACCTATATAAATTGTTTCTTTAATATACATGACCATTTTCTGAGCTGTTATTTGATGTGGTTGGTTCACTGATTGGAGTCACTGCAGGAAATAGATTCCAACTCAGATGGTCCAAAGGTCTTTAAGGAAGGGCCTGCTTTGGGGGATATTAAGGGCATGATCAGGGGATGACAAGAACCCCAGAAACTAGTGAGGTGTTGTGACTGCCTCTAGGTCTGAAGGGGCACAGGAGGAAATGGGACATCAGGGCTCTATGAGGGTGGAGACCATGGAGCAGCACTGGCCACCAGGAGCTGGAGCCTTGGAGGGACATGGCCATTGCCTGCAAACGTCACCTGAAGCAAGAAAAGAGAGGAACAGCTTGTCCCGTCCTCTTCCTGATTTTTTGCTGGGACATCCCATTGGCCAACTGGGAAGAGCCCATGGAGGTCTGAGTGTGCCATCCATGGGACCAGCTTCATATAACACAGGGTCGGGCAAAGCAGGGAAGAGAATGGATGTGGGGTACATGGCAAGTGGGGAGAGCAGCACAGTTGGGGGACAATGACATCATTGCCTGGTCCTGGGATGGAAGTCCCCCTTGGCTGTGTGAGTGATGCTGCTGGCTGTCCTCCTGTGTCACCTGCCTAGGAGATGCTAGCAGTACACAGTAGGTGCCACATTGGTTCCTTTAATCTATTATCTATTAACTCTAACACACTAACTATTACTTAGATACTTTGATGAATCCTTTTATTTAATTCCAGTACAGTGCCTGGCACTAGGAAGATGCTCACTAAGTACTTCTTAAATAATGAGTAGGTGAATAAATTAATACATGAGTAAATAATTGGATGGATGTGAGTCACCTTTGGAGGGGGTACTATGAAACCTCTTTGACACCACTAGAAACTTGGGTTGTGAGAGGTTAAGAGAGCAGCCCAAGTCCATTTTATCACTCAATGCATTCCATAAATACAGTTGTCCTTTGGTATCTATGGAGAATTTGTTCCAGGACCTCTGCAGACACCAAAATCAGCAGACGCTTAGGTCACTGATATAAAATGACATAATATTTGCATATAACCTATGCACAGCCTCCTGTATACTTTAAATCACCTTCAGATCACTTACAATACATACTACAATGTAAACCCTATGTAAATAGTTTCTATACTGTACTCTTTAGGGAGTAATGACAAGAAAAAAGTCTACACATGTTCAGTACAGATACAGCTTTTTTGAATGTTTTTGATACTGATTTGGTTGAATCCACAAATGTGGAACCCATGTACACACAGAGCCCTGTGTGTATTGAGACTATAGACTATCTGTTGAGCACTCACTGTGTACCAGTGGTGTTACATTTGACTAGAGGAGAAAAAACACACAAACCTATATATCCTGTATAATATCTAAGTGCTACAGATGAATAAAGTAGACTAGAGGGACAGGGAGCCCTGTGCCCAGCTTTTTAGAGTGTTGACAGGGATGGCTTCTGTCACAAGGAGAGACATGGGAAATGAGACCTGAGGGAGGTGAGGACATGTCATGTGGCTTTCTGGGACAAGAGCCTTCCTGGAGGAAGAGAGTGAGTGAAGAGGCTTCGAATAGGAACGTGTCTAAGGGATTTGGGAAAAAGCAAGAAGACCAGTGTGGCTTGGGCAGGTGTAACTGGTGCTGCTCCCTGCCCAGCAGCTGGAGGGATGTCCTGTAATGCCAGTCTGATGCCATCTTTCCCCAGTTGGAACCCTCTAATGACTTATCCTTTTACTTGGAATGCAGGCCAAACTCCTACCTGGCTAGGCCTACTTGGCAAGGCACAATCCATTCTACCCAACTCTCTGAGGCTCACCTTCCTCTGTGGCTCCCCACCTGACTGCCCCACGGCTACACTTGCCTTTGCCTATCAAGCCTTTGCCCTGGCCATTCCTCCTGCTTGGAACACTTGTCCTGGCTCTTCGGCTGCTACTCCTGAGAACGGCGTCTTCTGACTCCCACTCCCGAGAAGGCTGTCCCCAGGCTCTTGCAGTCTATCGTGGCACCCTTTTTGGTTTCTTCTTACTTGACATTATTATCTCCTATTACCTGGTGGAAGAGGAAGGAAAGAATGAAAGGGAATGACTCAGAAAATTTGCCCCAGGATTATGGGAGTATAGGAGAAAGAGAGAGAGAAAGATGGAGAGAAGAGAGATGTCACTACCAGGTAATTCCACATCACTCTGCCTCACTGTGAGCGTCTCGAAGGAAGGAACCTCATCAGTCTCATCAGTTTTGCTCTTCACAGGGAACAGCTCTGAGGGACATCTGTAGTCACCTGAGTATCTTCTGTGCTGGAAGCAGTGCTGGGCACACAGCAGCTCTTCAGTAAATATTTATTGAATAATGAGTGAATGGGTGAACCAGCGAGTGACCTTTGTTTGAGACATCAGAATGAGACTCAAGAACATATTATCCTTTTCCTTGATCTTTTGACCTTACAGGTTTTCTTGTGAGACTTCAGGCTTCCCAGGGAAGATTTAGGCCAAACGTCTACACTCAAATGTCCACATTTGTTGACCAAAAGAGAAAATCTGTGGGGATGCCAGGTGGAGAGGTTGGGGAAAGCTTTCTTTTGCACTCTCCCCATGTTTTCATCAAAAAGACGTTTTATGCAAGTTCTCCCCAGTGCCAGGAGCTCCTAGAACCCTGGGCAGCCCTTGAGGGCTGATTATTGTTGGGCACACCAAAAAATCTGCTGCCAGCACTCTTGTTGTGACGTTTTTCCTTTTAGCAAATGAATTAATGAACAAGAAACCACCCACTGATAGAGCCTAAAGCTGACTCGAGTTTGTGCTTTCTACCTGGGAAGCTTTGAGAAATCCAGATTCTCTCACCTCCAGGGTGAGAGGTCCCAGATCCAAACATCTAAGCTTAGACGGGGACGGGCTTGGCATCCTGCCTTTAGAACAAGTTTCCCAGTTACTTTAATATACTTGGTCTGAGCACCATACTCTGAGGGTCATACACTGGGTCTTGGGCCCCAGGCTTGGTTTTGGGTATGAAGAGGTGGTGTATGTGTGTAGTTTGTGTGTATTAGTGTGTGTGTGTGCAGTCTATATATCTAGGCAAGTTTTTAATGTCTGATAAAGACGTCTGATAAAGTCCCATCAGAACAGTGGCATAGAAGTCTGCCATCATCAACTTTATCCTATCACTTTCAATTATAATGCCTTTCCTGTCCTTTAAATTTTCTAATAGGGCTCTGTGGTAGATGGGACAAGCATGTTTCTTGTCCCCATTCTACAGAGGAGGACACAGTTCTGAAGTTAAATGGCTTCAAATCTCAGGATCCTCTCACCAGGGACCCTGCAGTCCACCAATTTCCTCTATACTCATGGGCAACCATGTCATGACATGCTGGTGGCAGAAGGAGAAAGGACAAGGATGGAGACAACTCAGAAAATCTGTCCCACAATGGAAGTATAGGAGAGAGAGACAGATAGAGGGAGGTGAAGAGAAGAGAGGGGTCGCACATAGGACTGTCCATCACCTGGAGTCCCGCCTGTGTATTTCAGAGAAAGCAAAATACCAAGAAACCTCATGCGCTGAGAAGGAAGTCGTGGGATCAAGACGAGCCTTGGTTCACCTCTCAGTGCTGTCCCCCAACTGTCTTGTCTTTGGCAGCACATCTCAGCCTGGGGCCCAAACAAATACCCCCGAGGAGGCTGGGCTCCAGAGAAGCCGGTATTTACACACAATCTCTGTTTTGGAAGTAATTAATCTTCGAATGCAGGAGCCCCTTTGTGGTGGAAAGCGCACGCTGACACTTTTGTGTAAACACCCAGCTTAGCATATTGACAAACTGGTGGCTGTTACTTTGATCCCAGGCTGCCGGCTCTGAAAAGGCAAGCCAGCTCTGGGCTGCCCCACCGGCCACAAAGGCAGCTCTAATCCCCTCTACACTCCTCTGCAATCCATATTTAGAATTCGGAGTCTTTATTTTCTATATCCACTTAAGCTCTGCTTGGAGTTTGTTTAGTAACCTTCTTCCTTCTTCATGCTCGCTGGTGACTCAGAAGTTCGTTTTCTTAGCAAGGCATGCAGCAAAATGCCAAAGTAGCAAATGACCCGAATGAAAACCCTTAAACTCACATAGATTTAATCACTGCAGCAAATTGGAACCATTTGTGGTCAGGTTTTGATGGCGATCTATAAAGATTTCTGCCATTCTCCCCTCTGCTTTCTTTTTAAGTGGCTTAGTGAAGGTTAGTGAGAAAAGGAGACATTGATGCCAAGGTCCGTGGGGTGGGGAAAAGGGACACTTACATTGTTTGTCATCAGCTCTCAGGACATCTGTAGTGTCTTCCAATAGCATGGGGCAAATTTTTGGGGTAGCCAGCAACTGAGTGTCTTCCAATAGCGTGGGACAAATTTCGGGGGTAGCCAGCAACTCTCCCACGCATCACAGTAGCCAGGACTGTGCAATCCAGAAAACAGGGAGGTTTCATTGCTGGAGTTTCTGCTGAAGGCTTGGGGCCCTCTTAAGAAAATATTGTGTTTTGTGACTTTTGTCGCCTCCAGATACCCTAATAAGGTAAGGGAAAGGTCAGTGCATTTTTTTTTTCATGAACAATGAAGAAATCGAACCCGATCTGTTATGATTTCTCCTTAAGCAAACCAAACAGAGAGAGCTTTAATGAAGACGCCGATCTGGGACTGAGGCTGACCCAGGCAGCGCCATGAGAGTGTCAGATCTGTTTCTGATAAAATCGACATTGAGGTTTTGAAGAATGAATCAGAAAGGAAGTTCAATTCTATTTCATGACTGGGCTGAACTAAATAGAAGGGGAAAGCTTATCTGTAATTAAAGGGAAGCTTTTCTTATTTTTTTTTTTTTTCTGTAACATTTTTAGAAATTTCTAGAATTTGGATTGCTCTCAACAATCAGTTTTCAGGGTTCTGTTTGATTTCTTGAGAGCAGATGGGAAAGCAAATTTGCAGACTTCGGCAACAAATTTCACCGAACAAATGATGGAAAAAGTTACCCAATAGGGTCCCTTCCCCAACCTCCTTTTTTTTTTTTTCTCTCCGTCTCTAGTTTCTATGATTATAGTTGGAGAGAAAATTCAGGCTGAAAGAAATTTGATATTTATTTTCTGTGAACTTTAATAAAGAAAGTGGTGGGTTCAGGATTTTTTTTAAGGCCCTTTGGACAAGTCAATTTTTAATTTTTTAAAATAGCACCTTTTGGCATAAAGCTGCCGGTGTGTGATTTATGGAACTGTGAAGGGGTTGTGCTGAGAGCTGTTCCTGGCAGGTTGGTGAGAGACTTTGAAGAGGCTTTTGACTCTGGGAACCCACTCTTCATAGGACCTGTGTTCACCCAGGCAGGCCTTTTAAAATGTTTAGTTCCTGAGCCTTCGCTTGAAGTCCCATGTTTGTTTGGGTTTGTGGAATCCCTTTCCTTTCTTCAACATTCTCAGATATCCTCGGTTTAGGCCCAGTGATCAGCCATAATCCACTCCAGCCCTGCCTAGGAATAGTCCACTTTGTTCATAAGCACATAACATAACTTCAGCCCCCAGGGACTCTGTTGTGAAATGGAATCCCAGATGCTCCAAGATGTCTTGGAAGATAAGCGCAGCTCTAATCCCAGGGTCACCCCGGCCCTGAAGGAGCAGGAGTTCACCTATACATCACGACATCGTTATCAGCCGGGGATCCCAAGCAGCCACAGCCCGCCACATTTTCCGCAGGGTTTGGCGGTGTTAAGAAAATACCCTCTAGCACGGTGTTATTTTAGGCTGAAACAAAAGTCGACATGAATGGCTGGGGGGAACAGAGCGGGCATTGTTCTCCCTGCGGCTGGGTGCTCAGAACTGGCCTGAAACTGGAATCCAACAAACGGAGAAGTAAATGCCATCACGTACAAATGAGCTCTCGAATGTCCAAGGGATCAATGGAGCACAGAGGGCGGCCGGGCCGAGGATTTTGCCAGGCCCCAGGTCATGGGAAGTTTGGTTTCCAGAGGACAGACGGAAAGTGCCACCTGATTTGCAGTGGTATGACAACTGCCTTCTAGGGGAAGCCACCTGCTCGTGAGAAACAGGAGAACCAAATATCAGGGGCTGGCTTTGGGGAGACACTGACCGGGGCATGCCAGGCACTCTCGTGAGCCCTTCAAACAGCTTGTCCCATTCGATCTTCCCAGACACCCTATAAGGTGGGTACTATCGTATGTCCCTTTTACAGATGAGGAAACTGAGGCAGAAGGTGGTAGACTTTCCCAAGGCCACATGACTGGAGGTTGGAGGACCCATTATTTAAAGCCGGGCAATCTGGTTCTAGAACCCACACCCCTTTCATCTGTGCCTGATCGCCTTATTCTCCTTTTCCTTCTCCCTGTGTTTCTTATTCTTGGCACCTGGGTGATGTGGCAGGTGCTGTCAGTACCCTGCACAGAAGCCCTCAGCTCTTACTGTGTCAGTGTGAACTGGTAGCCCAACTTTCATCTGCCAGTATCTGCATGCTTTTGCTTGAGGGCTTTCTTTTGCCGTGGGAGTCTACTCTGCCCATTTTTGCAACAGACCAGAAGTGCCAGGAAATGAACACCCTAGAAGTGCTGGGAAATTCACAACCAATGACAGTTGGTGTTTCAATACCACCGTTCCCTTGTCTATCTGGTGGGAAAAATCTGAGGTGGGTGTTTTACGCTGGTCCCCAGAGTTCTTTCCTGTGGTTGAGCCCACAATAGTGACCTCCTTGAAAATGCATGTTGTAGTGGCCCCCTTTTCTTCCTGGCCTCACATCCTTACTCCCCAGCAGTCATCCTGAGATTCACTTCTTAATATCACCTTCTTTTTCTTTTTTCCTTTTCTTTTTTGACAGAGTCTCGATCTGTTGCCCAGGCTGGAGTGCAGTGGTGCGATCTTGGCTCACTGCAATCTCCGCCTCCAGGGTTCAAGCTATTCTCCTGTCTCAGCCTCCCAAGTAACTGTGCCACCATACTTGGAATTTTTTTTGTATTTTTAGTAGAGATGGGGTTTCACCACATTGGTCAGTCTCCTCCCAAACTCCTGACCTCAAATGATCCTCCCACCTCAGCCTCCCAAAGTGCTAGGATTACAGGCGTGAGCCACTGTGCCCGGCTACCTTCATTTAAATCCTCATCTCTAGAACAGTTTCTGGAGGAACACAAGACAAACCTGAGGATCATACCTCTGTGTGATTATTTGATTAATGTCTGTCACCTTCATAAACCTGTGAGTTTAACATTGTATTCCTGGGGACCAGTGAATGCCTGGCTCATAGTAGGTGCCAAGTAAATACCTATTAAAGGAAAGGATTTTGAAGTAGAAAGTCCCTTTCTATCAAACAGAAGTTTATACTTTGATAGTTCTCTTATGACATTATCTTACATTTAAAGCAGTTTTATTTATTTATTTATTTAGAAACAGGGTCTCTTTCTGCTGCCCAGGCTGGAGTGAAGTGGTACAATCACAGCTCACTGCAGCCTCGACCTACTGGGCTCAAGTGATCCTCCTGCCTCAGCCTTCTGAGTGGCTTGGACTACAGTAGCATGCCACCATGCCCAGCTAATTTTGTAAATGAATAAAAGTTATTCTTTTGGAGATGAGGTCTTGCTATGTTACTCAGGCTGGTCTCAAATTCTTGGCCTCAAGCAGTCCTTCTGCCTCAGCCTCCTGAGTTACTGGGATTGCAGGCATGAGCCACTGCACTTGGCTAAAGTAATTCTATTTAAAGTAGTTTCATTCTTCATTGAGGAGCTACTTTGTGGGAGGTTGGAGACCCCCTTCCTATTCCTCTTCTCTCTCACCTAGAGTTAGGATGAACCAGCTTCTCTATTAGGGTCAGATTAAGACCTTTGGAAGTTGTTTCAGAGACTGGCCAGCTTTTACCAAATCTTTGTCCTCTTCCTAGATTGTATTTCCCAGTTTCCTTTGTAATTAGTTTAAGCCAACGGAATTTGAGCAGATATATATACCATTTCCAGCCCAGCCCAGCCCACAAACATCCCCCACTGGCAATCTTGTGTGCTTCCCTCTTCTGTGGGCTAAGGCCAATGAATGGCCCACATTAAATACAGCAGAGAACACCATACAAGAAGTCTAGGTCCTGGAGTTGCTGCTTGGAGGAGAGCTACACATTAACAAGTAACAGTCATTTTGGACTTTACTAGTAAGAAATTTTCTATTGTATTTGAACCCTCACACATTTTGGGGCTTGTTTGTTACAGCAGCTGATGTGATCCTAATACTGAAGCTCTAGGTACTAACAAGAGTTAATGTTCTTTGCTTCTTCCCAGTTGTGTATAAAATAAGTATTAAATGTGTCCAACACAATTCCAATTTCCCTATGATAGCTACTCTCATTAAAAAACAAATCAACTAGCAAAGTCTTAATTATTTTCAGTACTAAAAGGGTAGTGTCTTGCTTTACTGGCACTGTAAGTAAATACTTATTTGGCCTCCTAGATAATCCCACAAGCTGTTTTTTCTGGAAAGGACGTGTCTAATCGGCTGGTGCACAGAAACCTGCTTCATCCAATAACCTTGGGTTGACCAAATGGAATTCAAGGGCACTGCTGTTTTCCATAGAGGTTCAAGGACATTGCTGTTTGCTACAGAGGTTTAGGCAGCAGTACCTGGCCTCCTATAGGCTCCAGGACCAATGAAGGTGGGTCTGAGGATTAAGGACAGAGAAGTGCTGATCCCTCGGACCTGTCTTTCAGCTTCCAAGCTTTGGAAATGTTTTCCTAAGCTTCCATAGAACCCAGAGGGAAACACAGGCATGCAACCAGTAGAAGGCTCTGTGGTCATTCTCCTCACCAGTTGCTACCTTTCTTGAGAGGAGCTGGGCGTGTTGGGAAGCTGGTGATTCTGGAACCAGGTGGAGATTAGGGTTTGACTCTTTGATCTGTCTTCTCCTTGTCATTATCCCCATTTTATAGATAATAGTTGGGACTGATTCCTGAACCTACACCTTGACCCCAAATCAAGCCGTACTTATGTAGAGAGATGTGGCCCATTCAGAGGCAATGGTCTGGGTAGAGAGTGCTATAGGGTGCTTAACAGCATGGGCCTTCCCAGGCTTGCAGCATGGCTCTGCCTCCATGGACAAGTTACTCAGCCTGTCTGTGCCCCTGTCTTCATGTGTGAAATGGGATTATGAATAGTATCTATGTCAGGGGCCCATTGTGAGACTGAAATGAGGTGATGCCTGTGCATTTATGACAGTTTCTACAGACAGTATGCTCTTATACTTCTTATTGGAAGTCTGTGGGGATTATCAGACCCCATCCTTGTGGTCAACAGCCCTGTAGCTTCTCCAAAGAAGGAGCAGGCGACAGTGGTCTGAAGATATGTTTGGGGCCTAGCCTGTGAAGAGAATGGTCCCTGGGGTGGGGGTACATTTGGAACCTTTGCAGTCTCAGGAGACCACAAAGCAGCACTCCTTTGACCTACAGGGTAGATGCTCTATCTGAGGGGTGAGCCTCCATCACAGGAAGGCATGGGTCTTTCATTGGACCCTTCTTCCAAAGGCACAGTGACTGCTGAACAAGAGAGAGGAACCCTTTGCTGGTTTTGGGGCTTAAAGAAGCTGTTTCTAGGAGGAGGACTGGGGAAAAACCCAGGAGATTCTGGTCTGAGTTGATCACCCATGCCAGAGGAAACATAGCATTCCTTACAGTCAAGGACCTGGCCATTAGCCACACATACCTGACTATGCATTCCACACATCCACATAAGCAAGTCTTTAACTTCTCTTCCCCAGTTTCTTAGCTGTAAAATGGGACTGTTGATAGTACTTTCCTCATAGGATGGCTGTGAGGACTGTGTGGGATGATGACGTCCATATAAACACTTTGCATCATGGAAGCAGTCAATGTATCCCTGAATACATTTTTTCCTCAAGTGTAAAATTGGCATAAGGCTTAAAGGATTCTAGCAGTATAAAACGTTATGCAGCGAAGAGTAACTCTTTCCTACTCTTGACCCCTTAGTCGCAGAGGGTGTCTACAGAGAAGACACTGGTTATCAATGTCTCGTGTAAAATGCCAAAGATGGTCTCCATATACCAACATGGAAATTTTATACACACACACACACACACACACACACACACACACACACACACACACACAGAGCAATTTTGGATCTACAAAAATGGGAGTTTCATATGGTTCAATCTAAATGGTATGTGTGTGTGTATAAACAATGGTAGCCTGCTATATACACTGTTTACATCTTGTTTATTTTTTAACGTAATAATATCTTTTAGAGAACATTCCATGCCACTTCTTACAGACATTTCTCATTCTTTTCAACAGTCGTGAAGTCGTCCAGCATGAAGGCATACCTTCTTTTATTTAACTCTTTGTGAATAATACCTGGGTTTTTTTGTGTGTGACATTTTTGGAGGAGGAAAGGAAAGTCGTGCATTCAG
The DNA here is from genome assembly GCF_037993035.2 of Macaca fascicularis. Taxonomy (NCBI): domain Eukaryota; kingdom Metazoa; phylum Chordata; class Mammalia; order Primates; family Cercopithecidae; genus Macaca; species Macaca fascicularis. The sequence goes on from NC_088394.1 coordinate 50,418,672, forward strand.
GCATTCTCCATCCCCCAGACCCCAGGCCAGACCCCAGCCTCCAGCACCTGTTATTTCTTCTCTGTTCAGTAATTCCCTGGAGTGCACATTTTTCTCATTGCAACTGCACTAGACCCAAGTTTTGGGTTCCTGCTCTGTGCCTAAATATGCCTTAGATCTCTTCATAACTCAACTTGTAAGTTGAGGCCTCTTAATTTGGCCCACAGGACTCTTTAACGCCCTTTAAACCCCGTTAAACCCATGTAATGAGTTTCCCCTTGCTGTGCTCCTGGCCGTGAAAGCTGAGAGCTGAGGCTCAGGCCTCCCACCTGTTCCAGAGATTAGGCTGCGCTGCGGAGGCTGTGGGGCCGGAGGGAAGGGACAGGGGTCAGCTGTGAAGCGGGACTTCTGGTTGCAGTGGGTGTGTGGGTGCCCTGAGGCCATGGGCAGGCATTCACTGGGGGTGTCAGAGCATTAACCTGTGGTGGCTGGGGACAGTTTCAGCACCCAGTGTTCCCATGGTGTGTGGCGGTGTGCGGGCCACTTTGCATGGAGCAGGGGAGTGGGTCAGAGCTGTCAGGGGTCTGCTGGGATGGGATGCAGATGCTCGAGGTGGCTTCCTCTCTTTAGAGAATCTGGGGGCACAGAGATGGTGTAATGAGTCTTCCTAAAATGCTGTCCTCAGCATGTCGGCATTGTTGCAGAATCTTCTTTCCATGGCTATGAGGGATGTCTCCTGGTTTATATGCATGGGGTCATGCCTCCTCCTTCAGCTCTCACACAGAGTCTGCGTGACTAGAGAGGGCGGACTCCGCAGTTCCCACTTCCAGCTCCCTGCACGTGACCCAGGACTAGCCAATCAAAGTATTCAAGGCTGCTGCCCATCATGATTGGTTCAGGGGGTAGTCCCTGCCCAGCCTGTGATTGGTTAAGGGGTGGGCCCATGACCCAGATCTAGCAAATCAGAATATTTAATCCATTGGCCATAGTCGCTGTTTTAGAGACAGTCGCATAGTTCAATGGTGGTTCAAAGAAATTCGATCCCAGAATACTATGTGGGAATAATTAGGAAAGAGATACACTCTTTCCATGGAGGTAACTGGAGGTGAGAATGCCAGCTTAGAGGTTGGAGGCCAGCTTGTCACCATGAGGGAAAGCCTGCTTGACATGGCTTAGACAGAGGAGAACAGGGGCTAGAGAGAGAAAAGGCAAGATTGAGGCTGCTGGTATCCTTGAGTATCTGGATCCACCCATACCTGAAGATGTATATTTACATGAACAGATACACCTCTCTTTTTTACTTAAATCATCTTGAACTGAGTTTGTGGATTTCTTTCAACTCAGAGGTCTAACTAAAACACATCACCCACTACAGATACCACATTCTGCAATACGACTTTCAGAGTGGCCTCAGCCTACCTCTCCTTCCTTTCCTCTCTGGGCAACCTTCCTTCACATAGCACTAGAATTTGCCTTTGACACATCCTGCTTTCAGTTCATCGTTCAGTCTTTTCTCTCTACCTTGTAAGTCATTTCCCACTCCTTCTCAACAAGTCATTGCCAGCTAACATTTGGCTCCTGAGGCTCTCAGTCTGGGGAGAGCACAATGTTCTTTTTAACACACAGGAGCTTGTCATCCAGTTGCGGGTAGCTTTGCACAAAATGCGTGCTCAATAAAGAACAAATGAAGTAATTGAATGAATGAGGAAGTGGGTCAAAGAGAGAGGAGGTGGGCTTATATTAATAATGTTTATATCCATCCAAGACAGACTTAGCTAGTTTCCAAATGAGAGGGACAGACAATCCAGCGTTCTGGGAGGGATCAGGAATACGAACGACAGGCACTAGGAAAGATTTGGAGGAAGCTGCCAGTAGAATGTCAAGCTAAAGCTTTTAGATGCTTCTTATGGGCAATGGACATTCACTGAAGGTTTAGGAATGTGCGTGTCACATGCAAAACTGTGTTTCAGAGATGCTAAGCAGACAATGGCAAGAGGGCTGGATTGGACAGGAAAAGACCAGTGACAGATGAACTAATGATGGGGGATTTGAAATACATCCTCTGAGGGTTGATGTGAGCCTGGCATAGGGGGCGATAGAGATAGATCATGGGTGGCTTTGGGGAGCTTCCTAGGTTCCACTCTTGAAAACTCTTCTTTAGTAGGTCTGAGGTCGGGCATGATGATCCCCATTTCTAAAAGAACTCACAGAAGATTCCAGTGTACACTTGTGTCCTAGGGTTCGGGTTCATGGGTACCAGAAGGGTGATGGGAGAAAGAGAGACATATGAGAGAGTCATGGGTTTGGAGGGAAAATAGCAAGTCTCCTATTTTAAAAAAAAGTTAAAGAAATGGCAGCATTATGGGAATTGGCAGGATGTTCATGCGTAAGCCCCCAGCACATCCATGAAGAAAGACACGTAGCTAGAAGTCAACAACACTGGAAACCAGATCGGGAGGCTGTTCTTGTAGAGCTGGTGGACTCATCAGAATTAGTTGCCAATAGATTAAAATAGGAAAATATCATAAAATGCTGGATTTCTGAATTTTGTGGAAAAGTTAGCAGATCTGCCCTGTTGGAGCCACCTTCCCATGTGGTATCCCTAGGTCGGAGCTGAGATGTGGCTGCTCCTCTTAGCAGGAGTCTGTGCTCTCAGCTTGTCACAGTTTCCATCATTCCCTAATAACTCATACACAACCCATGTGGTTCATTGACATTGCCTGTCTAGCATCTGTTGGCATTTATAATAGTGACCTTCAGTGTCCTCACATGTGGGGATAAGCATGTGAGTGAGAAGGCAGCAAAAGACCTAAAATGTGACCCTAAGAGGTTGAGTAAAACAGAGTCTTGGATGCCCTGGAAAAATAAAGGCTGAAGTTAACAGTGTCAAGGGAGCAGCTCTGATCATGAGTAAATGATTATTTTACTGGTCCCAGTTTCTTCTTCTTCTTCTTCATCTTCTTTTTTTTTTTTTTTTTTTTTTTTTTTTTTGAGACAGGATCTCACTGTCACCCAGGCCGGAGTGCAGTGGCGCGATCTCGGCTCACTGCAACTTCTGCCTCCTGGGTTCAAGTGATTCTTGGATTCTCATGCCTCTCGAGTAGCTAGGATTACAGGTGTACACCACTGAACCCAGCTAATATTTGTATTTTTAGTGGAGACAGACTTTTGCTATGTGGCGAGGCTGGTTTTGAACTCCAGATTTCAGGTGATCGGCCTGCCTGGGCCTCCCAAAGGGCAGAGATTACAGGCATTCACCACTGTGCCCAGCCTCAATTTCTTATTTCTAAAGAAAGCGTAATAATATCTGTTAAAAGGGCTGATAGGTGCTTCAGATGTCTTAATGCTTGTGAGACTCACTTATGGCTTAGAAAGGGCTACAGAGCAGTAAGTTATTGCTGTGAGAGGTGGGTGGGGTAACCCAAGGAGCATAGGTTTGCATTCCACTTCTGCAACTGACTAGCTGTGTGACATTGAACTAGATAGTTGATCTCCTTCAGACTAAACGTCCTCCACTGTAAACTGGGACAATGATGGCCACACATCAGGGCTGTTGGGAAGATAAAATGAGACACAAGAGAATTTCATTTTCTGTGGGTATTAGGTTCTGAGAGCCAGCACATAAGCCAAAAATTGTGTACATTTAAAATTATCATTGCAAATTATTAAAAATAGTCTTGAGCAGTTTTGAGGACAGACATAAAGCATGTACAGTGATGGACACTATATAAATAGTGTAAATACCAAATACACTTCTGTGGAATGCCAAGTATTTTCAAGTAAAATTATTTGGCTAAACTCACATTGAAGATTCATGTATACTTACTAGCGGCTTCCCTATATAGGTGAGCAACACTTGAAAACTTCCTGCAGGACTTTTGGGCTGCTGACTGAATACTCTGTATGCTCTCACCAGGTGAGGGTTTTAGGAGGTCATTAAGAGGCTTCATAGTTGCAAACAAAATCTTTGAAAGCAACTGTTGGGGTTACATAATGCTTTGTAAGAGCTTTGATAGTCAAGAATAGTTGACTTAATTAATGATGTTTTATTTTAGAGAATATCATTTTAAATGCATGAAGTACGGTTAAATGAAGTGCTTACCATATACCAGATACTTTTCTAAGTGCTTTCATTGTGTTACTTCATGTAATCTTTGCAATGACTCTGTGAAGTAGGGGCTTTAATTATCCCCATGAAGGCATTGAGGCATGCCATATTAAAGTAAAGTCACATAGCTAGACAAGAGCAGAGCCACACCTGAGCCATCACTGCTGGGTCCCATATCCTGATTTTAGTCACATACCTAATTGCAGCTTGAAGCAGTGTGGAGGGAATTGTTTAAATGTGTGAAGTATTTGGAATGTATTAGATGGAAAGTATGTGTTTAAATAGGTGAAAGTGATTGCTCCCTCTGTAGACCTTGGGTGTATCATCTGTTGCCAAGGGATAGGGAATGCCTTGGTTTACACATCAAAGCTCCTACACATAGGAAGGAGTCCTTTGCATGGTGGATAATTTGGTTACTGTCTCAATGAGAGCTAGTTTAGGGGCTCAAGGAAAAATCCCTGGAGGCTGGAGGTCTCCCTGGAGGTGCAGATGCTCCAGAAAGGACAGTGACTCTGAGTGACAACTTTCTATTTGTGGCTACTCATTCTCAGGCTGTGAACATCATGACCTTGGGGGGAAGGTGTTCCTGGGGTTGTGGGGCTTGGGAGAAGTACCAGGGAGACACATAAAACCTCTCGCTACAGACTAAAGCTGGTGCTTCACCAAAAGCAAGGAGAACAGGAGAGCTGTTGGGTATGTCTTTGGGTCTTTGCATCACGGGAGGGTAAAGTGAGCACAGAGAGACCTCCAAGGGGCTAAGGTACAGAGGGGCCCTGCATGCTGGCTCACCACTGGGGAATATGGACATTTTTACAAACAATCGATGGCTCTTAGCTCCCTCCTGAAGGTCACTGTTTATGCTGGAAACTTGGTTGTTGTAGCTGAGGTTGCTGAACCTCAAATGAACCCCTCTTTTATGAAGGAAAGAGTTGCATTGTCTTTCTTCCAACCCACAGTTCTCAGAGGTGAATTGTGCTCTCTTCATCCTCCACGATCCCCAATGCATCCCCTTATCGCATCACACTTTGGACTTTCTTATCTGAAAGTGCAAGAAGGCCCATGATACTGATATGACACTAGTAAAGACAACCTGGTTAAGACCAGTGGCAGTTTTTAAACTATGGATCCCAGATTTTGTGACTCTCCTCCCATGAAGAGATGGAGTCCCTTAAATCTGGTGAAGCTAGGGACTACTTTGTCCAACAGGGGCTGGTGGAAGCTATACCATGTGACTTCTGTGGTGAGGACAGAAAAATGCTATGCAGCTTCCTCCTGGTCCTTGGGACTTTTGTTTTGGGGTAGCCAGACAGGTGCAAGGAGTTTGACTACCCTGAGACCACCACGCTGGGGAGGCCACACGCAAATGCTGAGATTGCTCAGATCAGCAGCCCAGCTGTGCTTCAACTGTAAGCCGTGTGGATGAGCCTTTTGGGAGGTTCAGCCCGCTCAAGCCCTCAGATGTGTGCAGCCCCAGCTAACAGTTGATTGCAACTTCACAAAAGACCCCCAGTGAGAAGAACCTCCCAGCTGAGCCCTTCCCAAATTCTTGACCCACAAAGTTGTAAGCAAAATAAAATTGTTATTTTAAGCTGCTGGGTTTTGGGTACAGTGTGTTGTGTAACAGTGGTAACTGGAACAGGACCAAAGCTTCCTGAGAACCTTCTGGAAATCTTGAGATGGAATATAGACAGGGAAAAGGGTTCCAGGAACAGACAATACCAACATCTTCAGGTGTGCCTCACTTGGAAGGGCTGAGTGGACTGAAGTGCATGGAGGGGAGGAAGCTTTTGTCTCATGCATCCTGAGTTAGCAGCCTTCCTTGAATTGCACTCAGGGCGTCTCCCCAGAGGAAGCCTGAGGCTTCAACAATCTCCTGACTCACTGGTACACTCAGCACATCGGGCATAGTCTAGGGGTACAAGGGGAAGCCTGGCTCTCCTCCTCACCTAGCAGGCCTCATTAGACGATATGTCCCTGGTGAGGCAGTATTGACCCATGGTTAGATGACTGACTCTGGCTTCAGAGAGATCAGGTTCAAATTCCAGCTCTGATGACACACCTGTGAGCCCATGGTTGAGTAATTTACTCCCTCTATACTTTACTTTGCTCTCCTATAAAGTGGGACTCATAGATATGCCTACCAAGTATATGGCTAGGTAGAGAATTAAATTAGATTGTAAATAGCAAGAGTTCAGAACATATAATAAATGTTGGACACTATTTGTTATTATTTAATTCACCATGTTGAATTTAGGGATCTCGTTCTCAAGCTTTTAGGATTAGAAACTCAATTGTATGGGCCAAGGGAGAATGAAATAGTCTCACATTAACCAGAATGGAGTCTGATGTAGAAACCTGAATGTTTCTAAACTAAATGACAATCAGAAATATGGCTATCCAACAATGTGGTATGGTCACATGGGCAAAGCAGTGTACTCCTTTTACTTGTGGGAGGACTAATTTTAATGGGAAGGTTACTTTGGAGAGTATACAGTGGGAAGAAATAGGAGTAGAATCTCAACTAATCTGAGGAATCTCAACTAATCTGAGGCCTCTCACCTCTCCAGAGAGACTTCTAGAAGGAAATGCAGTGTTCAAGTCTACCAGGCCCCGATGTCCTTCCTTTGGGACCCACAACCTTTTGACTGCATAGGTTTTCTTTTTCTGTGACCTAAGCCAGCATGGCCCAGATATCAGTCATTTCTGTTGGGAGATAATTCTCCATGGACCTCTCCCATTTCTGGGTCTTGCAAGGGAGGTACTAACTGGCTTTTGTCACCTCTGCAAGGAGAGCAAGAGATGCTGTTTGTACAGCAAACAGCTTTGGAAGATGGAGATAGTGTCTGTCTCCAAAACAAAGGACAGGCATATTTATTGCCCATTATAAAATATTCTGGTTCCCTAAGCTATGGGTTTCTCTTCCATGAGGCAACCCTCTGCATGTACAGAAATTCATCTGGCCATCTGCATCACTCCTGTGGGTTTCAGAACAACAGGAACTTTTGCAAATATGTGGTACTAACATAATTTGCTGAACCATAAGTAATCGAACTCTTTGTCTCTGACCCCAAAGTCTTATGTCTTCTGCCAGCATCCATGAAACTGGCAAGTGAACTTAACTTGCAGGTAGGATGAAATTTCAGATCCTTTCAAGTTCTTAACTATTCCCACCCACTCTTTCTGATTTTTTTTTGCCATGTCTGCAGAATACCTATGCAATTACTACTTTATATGTCTATAAATCAGAACCCTCTTTGAAATTGTTGATTTATTTAAAAAGAAAACTTTATAGAACAATAGTCTTTCCCCTCTTATCTGTGGTTTTGCTTTCTGAGGTTTCAGTTACCCACAGTCAACCATGGTCCAAAAATAGGTGAGTACAGTACAAGAAGATATTTTAAGAGTGAGATGACATTCATATAACCTTTATTACAGTACATTCTTATAAATGTTCTGTTTTATTGTTGATTATTATTGTTAATTTCTCACTGTGTCTAATTTATAAATTAAACTTTATCACAGGTGTATGTATAGGACAAAAACAGTCTACACAGTCTACTATCCATGGTTTCAGGCATCTACTGGGGATCTTGGAACATGTTCCTCATGGATAAGGAGGAACTACTCTACCTTAAATTAAAAACCAGTTGCTACTTCATAAATCTAAACTCAAGATAAGTACAAGATAAAAAAAAGAGTACACATTGTATGACTCTATTTTTATGGAGTTCTGGAAAACACAAAACTACAGGGACAGAAAACAGATTATTGGGTGTCAGGGGCTAGGGAAGGGAGGAGAATTGACATCAAGGAGCATGGGGGAGGTATTTTGATGGTGGAAATCTTCTTTATTGTAATTGCGGTTGTGGTTTTTCTACTGTATGTGTTTGTCAAAGCTCATAGAACCATATTACAAAAAGGGTAAATTTTATTGTATGTAAATTTTACTTTGATAAACTTGACTTGCAGAAGAAAAATTAAAACCAAGGTCATTAAATTCTGGTCAGGTATTCTTGCTTGCCCAAGGCTTGAGCCTAAAGTCTGTTCTTTCTTTGCGAAAAAGGGAGGTGATGACCACGTGTTGAAGTGATATTAAAGATCTCTTAGCACCAAACTGAGACTTTGTCCTTGTCCTCATCAGATGGACCAATCCCATGAATCATGGGATTCAGTGCTAGGAAAGATGCATCCTCAAAAAACCCCAAACCATCTGTGTACTACCCGAAACAATAGTAGCATGTTTTGGAAACAGTGCTTCTAAGCTGACATCTCTTCTTAGCTCTCCACTGACTCCCAGGTCTGTCTGCTTGAAATTACTCCCAGGCAACACAATTCTCCTGCCGCATTGTACGCTGACAACGCCTGGTTGCTCCAGAGAGAGCCTTGCAAACCTGCTGCCTGTAGAATTTATTCACCACACTCTCTGGAGGAACTTGCCTTGGTCAGTACCAAGTTCTTGGGATCATTTTGTTGTTGCTTGAATGAACAATTAATGCAATGAAACTGCATATACCTGTGCCTCCATTTCCCCTTCTGTCTCAGTCCACCCCCTCTCCCCACCCCTGCTCCAGCCACAAATCCATCTGCCAGTCTCAGCAATGCCCCACTGGGCCCACCAGTCAGTCTCCCAGACTACAGTGGGGGAAAATGGTGGCTTCCTTTCACTAGAGGGTGTGATAAATGCTACTGTGTTTTTCTTGACTGCTCCTCTATTTTTTCTGGCATAGGCCTGGAGCAGGGAGTGCTTTGTGGCTGTGTCACTGCCAATTATTAATGTGAACATCATCATCGGTGGCTGTTGCTGCTGCCTGGTGTTGCAAGCTAAGCTCAGCCGGGCTTTGCACGGCTCCGCAATGATCTCTATAATTAACTTAGATGATTCACTGCTGTACACCCATTGTGCTCTTTTCAAGGCCGGCGACATCCATTTACATGAGGAGCTAAAAACAAGTATTGCCTTCTCTTGGAGGAGTTTCCAAGTGCTCACCCACCCGTTCTCTGCCTAATGAAACAACTTGACCTCACCCTGCCCTTGCCGCCTGTCAGAAAACCTAGTACTTGAAACTAGGCCACTGAGGATAAACTAAGTGTTTGGTCCCCCTTTTTCCAAGGCAGGGGGCCACATGCACTGCCCTCCACCTTTTTCAGAGACAAGGTCTCATTCTATCACCCAGGCTGGAGTGCAGTGGTGCAATCATAGCTCACCGTAGCCTCAAACTCCTGGGCTCAAGCGATCCTCCTGCCTCAGACTCACAAGTAGCTAGGACAATAGGCACGAGCCACCACACCACAGCTACCCCTTATTATTGACCCTGTTCAATGCTTAGCACAGGGCCCAGCAGAGAGTAGACATGCAGGAAATGCCTTATTTGAATTTTTCTCTCCCAAATTTCAGCTGTCCAAGAGGATAGAAGCTTAGAAGCATGGTCGTCAGCCCAGAGTGCTTTTGTGCTGCAGGGGACACTTGGCAATGTTTGGGGATGTTTTTGGTGTAGGGAGGTGCTACTAGCGTTAGTGGGTAGAGGCCAGGGATGATGCTTAGACATCTTGCAGTGCACAGACAACTCCCTTCCCCCCTCCATACACCAAAGAATTATCTGGCACCAAACGGCAGTAATGCCAAGGTGGAGAAATGTCAGCTTAGACGGTATTGCACCAAGCTCATCTCGCCTGGATTTATTCCTGTTGGCCTTTGGTTGGGCTCGGGGAAGCCCGGAGAAGTTTTTGAAGCTCTGGAATGATTGACGTTTTACTGCCTGGATTTTATGTGAACTGCTGCTAATGAACACGGCCTGCCTTGATGACTCTGCAGAGGGCACCATTCAAACGAACCAATTATGAAGGATTTTTTAACGTAAACTTTTAACCAGGTAGCCTGAGGGCTTGCTGAGCATAAAAGTACAATTTAGAAAACATGAGGTTTCCTGAGGTTCCGAGAGGCCCCAGCAGGATCGATGCTGGTGCAGGAGCTTCAGGGTTGAGAACACGGTTCTCTGAAGTCTGTGGGAGGCTCCAGCCACCGTGTTGCCCCCAAACCTTCCCCGGCAAAGAGGGGCAGAGGGCTTTTTCTTTGGGAGGAGCTGGGTGCCAGGGCGGATAGGTCTGGAGTGGGGCACCTGGAGGTCGGGGTCCCTGGCACACACTCCCCAGGCCGCTGCCATGCTCCAGCCCTTGCACTAAAATCACTGATTCCCAGCACCTTGCTGACTCACTGCTTTCCTGCCTTTAGCCAGAGTGCTGGGATTTTAAGTAATTTAATGATTCATTCCCTCCCCCCCTTGGCAGTTATCTGCTCTGACACCTTGTGTGTCATCCATCAGAAGCTGGGACTCAGCTCCCCCAAGATAACATGAAGGCCAGGGGCCCCCCTTTGTTTTTCCTGGTTCCTCTTCTCTCTCCAGCCCTGATTCTCCTGTAAACAGGGGACGCTGCCCAGGAAAATCTCTTCCTTCGGGGAAGCTGCTAAGGACCCCCCTGCCTGCCTCTGTTTTTTGCAGTGTTATTTCTTCTGCCGCTCCACACTTCTGGGCTTTTCCTGCAGAGTCCCCCACTCCCGTCTTCTTCATCTTCCCTTTGCCACTTGATGCTATGTTACTACTCCAGGCCCTTTGCTTTGCAAACTGACATTTGACCTGGTGTGGTGACTCACATCTGTAACCCCAGCATTTTGGGAGACTGAGGCGGGAGAACTGCTTGAGCCCAGGAATTCAAGAGTAGCCTGGGCAACGTGGCAAAACCCTGTCTCTACAAAACATACAAAAGTTAGCTGGGCACCCTGGCATACGCCTCTGGTACCAGCTACTCAGGAGGCTAAGGTGGGAGGTTTGCTTGAGCCTGAGGATTGCTGGAAATAGAGGCTGCAGTGAGCTGAGATCAAGCCAGTGCACTGCAGCCCAGACGATAGAGCAAAACCCTGTGAAAAACAAACAAACAAACAAACAAAAACAAAAATAACTGACATCAACACAAATCACAGAGTGGTGCTGGTATGACCCAACCATGGATTTTGTTTTATTTATTTTTTCTTGAGACAGAGTCTAACTCTGTCACCCAGGTTGGAATGCAGTGGCGCAATCTTGGCTCACTGCAACCTCTGCCTCCTGGGTTCAAGCGATTCTCATGCCTCAGCCACCTGAGTAGCTGGGACTACAGGCATGAGCCACCACGCCCGGCTAATTTTTTGTATTTTTTTTCTTTTTCTTTTTCTTTTTTTTTGAGACAGAGTCTCGCTCTGTTGCCCAGGCTGGAGTGCAGTGGCATGATCTTGGCTCACTGCAACCTCCGCCCCTGCAGGTTTAAGCAATTCTCTGCCTCAGCCCCCAGAGTAGCTGGGATTACAGGTGCGTGCCACCACACCTGGCTAATTATTTGTATTTTTAGTGGAGTTGGGGTTTCACCATCTTGGCCAGGCTGGTCTTGAACTCCTGACCTCGTGATCCAACCACCTTGGCCTCCCAAAGTGCTGGGATTACAGGCATGAGCCACCGGGCCTGGCCATTTTTTGTATTTTTAGTAGAGACGAGATTTCACCATGTTTTGGCCAGGCTAGTTTTGAATTCCTGACCTTAAGGGATCCACCCACCTTGGCCACCCAAAGTGCTGCGATTACAGGCACGAGCCACCATGCCCGGCCCCAACCATGGATTTTAGACCCAGCACTAAACTGGTGGCTTTAGATATTTTCTTTTCTAGATCTGTGGCCTTTAAAATGTCTTTTTATTTATTTGTTTTCTTAGCAGGAGAACCTACTCATTCATTCCACAAATATTGAATGAGCATCTGCAGTTTGCCCAGCACTAGTCTAGCCACAGGGGAGAGAGCTGTGAACAAGATGGACAGGATTCCTGCTCTTCTGAAACTTCCATTCTAATGAGGGAAAGTCAACGATAAACAAATGAAAAACTATATAGTAAGTCAGGTGGTGACACATGCATTGAAAAGAAAGAAGCAGGGGAAAGGGTGTGAGAATGACAGTGGGGAGCGCATTACTGTGGATGGGGTGCATGGGGAAGCCTCTTTGGGGGAGATCTTACTTGAATGAAATCTTCCCTGAAATTCCAATATTTAAAATAGCTTAAGGCCTGCTTCAGTGTCTCACGCCTGTAATCCCAACACTTTGGGGAGCTGAGGCGGGTGGATTGCCTGCGGCCAGGAGTTCAAGAGCAGCCTGGCCAACATGGTGAAACCCCGTCTCTACTAAAAATGCAAAAAATATTAGCCGAGTGTGGTGGCGGGTGCCTGTAATCCAGCTACTCTGGAGGCTGAGGCATAAGAATCGCTTGAACCTGGGAGGCAGAGGTTGCAGTGAGCTGAGATCATGCCACTGCACTCCAGCCAGGGCGACAAAGTGAGACTCAGTCTTAAAAAAAAATAGCTTAAAAGGGGAGCTACTCTGCAGGGGAGAGGAAAAACAAGGGTGATTGGCATAGAGTCCTCCAGGAAGGCTGTGCCGAAGACTTTGCATTTCAACTGAGCACTGAAAGATGAGAAGGAACCAGGATATGAAAAATAAGTTTATTTTGAAATTTAAAATGTAAGGAATGGCATTTTAAAAAATCTAACAGCACAAAACAGTATATGGGAAAAGATTTCTAATTCCCTGGGACACTGGTTTCCTAGTCTTATTGCCCTCCCCTTCACAAATTTTATGTGTCTCCTTTCAGGAGTTATTTTTTATTTACCTAAGCATTTATGTGTCAGTATCTCTGTCTCTGTTATCCTTCATTTAAAAACCAGTAATAGCATATTACATACAACCTTCTGCACTTTCAGTGTTTCATTTAATATAATACCTTGGAAAATTTCCTGTACTAGCTGGTAAAGTTTTCTTCCATTCTTTTAACAGTTAAATGGTATTCCTCTGTGAAACTGCATTTTCACTTATGCCACCCATATATTGCTGGTATTAGGTGGTTTCCTCAATGATTTCAACATTGATTTGCAGATGTGTGACACTATATATATTATACATATATCATACATCATATCATATATACGTATCATATATATTTGACAAATATTATTGGAAATAATTAATTTATTAAACATATTAATTGGAGATATCTATCTACAGATAGATAGATAGAGAAATTCTTAGACGCAGAATTGCTGGGTCAGAGAGGATGTGTGTTTTTCATTTTAATAGGCATTGACAATTTGCTCTACAAAAGGATTTTACATATTTATATTCCCCACTGATTTACAAAGGCACCTTTTACCTCCAATACTTATCAGCAGTGTGTCTTAAATGTTTTGATCTCTCTTGGCTACACTGATTGGTGAAAAGTATCTCACTTTTGTTTTCATTTGCATTTTATTGACTCTCAGTGAGGCTGGACACCTTCAGCCTGTCTGAAAAGCCTGTTGTATTTCTTGCTCTGTGAACTGCCTAGTCATGGAAATGTCAAGTTGAGAGGCCTGTTAGACACCCAAGAGGAGATGTCAAGAAGGCAACCAGATATACAAGTTGGAGCTCTAAGGATCCTTCTGGGCTGGGGCTATAATTTGAAAGTCAGTAGGACATAGATGGCATTTAAAACCATGGGAATGAAGGAACTCACCTAAAGAGAAAATGAAACAAGAGTGAGAAGAGGGCTGAGGATTAAACCCAGGGGCACCCCAACGTCTAGAATGTGGGGGCAAGGATTGTCAGTGAGAGACCAAGAAGCAGAAGCCAGAGAGAGGAGAGGGCAGGAAAGCAGAAACAAGGAGAAGAGATGCCTCAAAAGGGAACAAGGGGTCCCCTGAGAACACAGAGAAGAAAGATTCTCTTGCACCTGAGGAAATGGAGCTCATTAATAAGCTTGACGAGAACAGTTTCCATGGCATGGTGAGGAAGCCAAGTTGGATTTGGTTGAAGAAAGAGAGACCGGGCTTGGAGACACTTGTGAGATGTTTTGCCAAGATGGGAAATAGCAAAACAGGACTTAATTGGGGAAAGATGAGGGATCAGGGGATATTTTTTGTTTTTGTTTGGTTTCTTGAGATGGGAGATACTGAGGTATGTGTGATTGCTGGTGAGAAGGATCCAGGACAGAGGGAGTCGTTGATGTGAGTGTGTAACTGGAAGGGTGGAGACTAGTAGAAGGGGAGAAGTTTCCGGATACAAGTGGAGGGTAGCCCATGGTGGGAGGAAGAACATGTCTTTCACTATATCCAGAAGGATAAAGGAGAGTGGGGCACAGGTGTGGGCAAGTTTGTGGCAAATGAGAGAGTGTGAATCCGATCACTTCCAGTCCTTCCACAAAGAATGAGGCAGGGTTGTCAGCCCAGGGTGAGGGGAGAGGAAGTGACACAAAATCTGAGGAGGGAGAAGGCATGAGGCGAGCATCTTGCTGAGCAGGACAGGGACTTCACCAAGGACCCAGCATAGAAGTGCCAGGCAAGTTTCAATGCCCATTGGAGCCCTGCCCTAGGCAGCTCTGCAACCAAGAAATAAATCTAGCCCAGTAGTAGGAGGCTTTGTGTTGCCGGGAGTGGTTAGTTTTGATGTGTCTGATCTCGACACTGCTCCTGGAATTATTTATGTCTGAAATGATGAAAATTCCCTCCCCACATAAGAAGTGTTGGGGAAGTGGCCAAAATACCAGCCTGCCTCCCTGGGTCGTGTGGATTACTGCTGTCACGGGCATGTTTCGCGCCCCCATCCATCTTCAGCCCAGACTCCCCAGCTCATGCCTGTCAGGACGGGGCACTGACCCCTGCTGTGGCCGAGGTTCCAGGCTTTGGGCACCATGTGGGCCTGAACACAGCTTGTGAGCAAGTGCTTTTAATAAGCATCAAGTTCCAGAGCCTCTTTTTCTTCCTGGCCTCCTTCTCAGCATCTCAAGACAGCCGACCTCCGGCTCCCAGAGTGTGGGATATGGTTTCCTACCTAAGTACACACTTGCTGTGGGATGGGGTATGTCCTGAGGCTGTGGGGGTCATGTACACGTGGGTTTTGTGTTACTGTGTTCTACATTGTCCAGTTTCAGGATCCTCATTTCCTGGGAAATCCAACTCAAGGAAAAGTCTGGGTGGAGGCTTGTCTCAGATCCCACCCTCTGCTGTCTTGAGCATTGCCACGTGCTTTCTAGTCTTAATGCATCAGTCCACTCCTCTGTAAAGTGGGATAATAATATCTGCTCTAAGTATTTACTGTGTGTTTTTTTAGGGATGGCATATAAAATTCAAATTAAAGAATGAATGCAAAATTGTATTCCATCAAGAATGATGATGATGATGATTATTACTACTTTTGAGACAGAGTTTCATTCTGTCATCCAGGCTGGAGTGCAGTGGCAAGATCATAGTTCACTGCAGTCTTTAACTCCTGGGCTTGAGTAATCCCCCCACCCCAGCCTCTCAAGTAGCTGGGACCACAGGTACACACCATCATGCCTGGCTAACTTATTACACCTATTTTTTTTGTAGAGATGGGGGTCTCGTTATATTGCCCAGGGTGGTCTCGAACTCTTGGCCTCAAGTCATCCTCCCACCTTACCTTGTCCTCCCAAAGTGAGAGCCCAGGAGTTGAGACCAGCCTGGGCAAGATGGAAAAATCTGATCTCTACAAAAAATATAAAAAAATTAGCCAGGCGTGGTGGTGCACGCCTGTAATCCCAGCTGCTTGGAGACTGAGGAAGGAGAGTTGCTTGAACCCGGGAGGCAGAGGTTGTACCACTGCACTCCAGCCTGGGCAACAAAGTGAGACTCCATCTCAAACAAAACAAAACAAAACACCAGAGTGTCTAATGCAGAGCCAGGCCCATCATAGGTGTTCAATAAACATTTGGAGAATGAATGAATAAACGGAAGGGTAAATTTGCCTGTTGGTAAATCTGTGCATGTAATAATAACTATAATTAATCAACACTTACTATGTGCTAGGCACTCAGCTGAGGATTTTACAAAACCACATCATTTATTCCTCACTGGTAGTAAATGGTCCTATTTCCATTTTATAGATGACAAAATAGCAGCTCAGTGAGGTTGACTTGCTTACCCAATGTTTCCTGCTACATAAGTCCTGGGGATGGGATTCTAACCCAGCCCTTTCTGGTTCCAGAGGATACATTCTTAACCACTAGAGTAGATATTCTGCATGACAGCAGAGGCGCCAACTTAGAAAGTGACACCAAGGTCTTGTGCTGAAGTCACATGCTTCTCCCTGGGGCTAAAAGAGTTATTCCCCTGAGTCAAAGGCTGGCTTGTGAGAACATCAATATGCAGGGATTGAATGGGTAAATGAGCAGCTTTTTGTTCAGAGGAAGAGGAAAAGGAGTTGTGTGTGGACACGCCGGGGGCCATCGTGCTGGTGTGGACACCGGTCAGCCACATAGGCTCAGCCATTGCATGCTCAGAGCTGTCCCAGGTCAACCAGGATGCTGAATGTGTTGGATTACAGAATGAAGCAGGATAAGCCACAAGAGTTAATTTCTTGGCCGGGCATGGTGGCTCATGGCTGTAATCCCGGCACTTTGGGAGGCCGAGGCAGCCGGATCACCTCAGGTCAGGAGTTTGAGACCAGCTGGGCAACATGGTGAAACTCTGTCTCTACTAAAAATACAAAAATTAGCCAGGCGTGGTGGTGCACACCTGTAATCCCAGCTACTCAGGAGGCTGAGGCAGGAGAATTGCTTGAACCCAGGATGCAGAAATTGCAGTGAGATGAGATCGCACTGATGCACTCCAGCCTGGGCAACAGCGAGACTCCATCTCCAAAATAAAAAAAGGATTAATTTCTTGCTGCCTCTCGAAATCAAGTAGATTTGGATTGAATAGGGCTTGTTGGCTTTTGTATCATTTCATTCCGCATCTCGGTTGGAAATAGTATGTGGTATGGTAAGGGTGGTGTTTGCATCTCCTCTCCTTCCGACTCTTGGCCTACTGGGGCAATTTGCCACCCCAAGTGGCCCGTCAGACCAGGAGATCCCTCACCAAGCTTTTGGGGCAATGGACTCCACAGGCTGAGTGGTCTCAACTCCAACCCTGTGGTCTATTATCCAGATGATGAAACAGTGGGAGCAGGCAGGGGACAGGGACAATCATTTGAGGTCCCGCCTTCCTCAGCTCTCTTCTGGCCTTTAGAGAATAAAGGGCTTAACCTCAACCTCGTGAAGCCAGGTGTTTGCTCTAGAGAGAGCCCAGGGAGCTGCTCTCTGAACATGGGTATTGTGGTGGTGCAGTTGGGGCTGGATCCAGGAGGAGACCGGCCAGGCTTTTTCCACCCAGGAATGACGGCCCCACTCTGCCGGCGGGCACGCACTCTGTGTACTCTGCTGGCTGGCTGCTGTCTCGTTCTAATAAATTAAATCTGTTATATCATCACTGTTATATTCCTGAGACAAGCACTTCCAAGGCAGATTAGAAAGGAACTTAAGGGGATTAAAAGCTTCTCTTAGTGAAAAACAATGTTTCAGATGGGAAATCCATTTACCAATATGAATTTCAGCAGAAATGCATGTTTTCTTTAATGCATTGCTACTGCTCAAAGAAACTGGGATTTCCCCCCATGCCTACCATCCTCTGTTTTGCATAAGTTATAATGCAGATTCTGTTGAGCGTGGCAAACCTCTCAGGGAGATTGATGGCTTCCATAAAGTTGCACGTAAACATTTCTCCTTTGTTCACAAGGGAAAAGAAAAGTGTCTAATGGATTTAGAGTATTAAAAGAGTGTTGGCTTGTACTGTAAACCAGGGGAAGTCTAGGAGTAAATACCAGACACCAGAGGAAATAGATTAATTGGAAATGGAAACAGTCAATTCTCAGTTATCTGCGTGTGGCTTATCTGCAATAAGTTAAAAAAATAATAAAAAGGAAAGAATGCCAGTGTTTCAGCTCCCCTGCCTGGCTGTCTATCGCCGTGTGCTCAGGGAATTGAAAGCCATTTTAATAACTTGGACCCAATATAATTTGGAAGGTACTTCTGCTGCTAGAGTCATATTTTTAAAAATCACAGAAGGCAGTCCAAAGAATATGTAATTAATTTTTTTCCTATTATTCACAGATTGGAATGCATTAACTTAAGATCATGAGCTAGTTCCTAAAAGCCAACATGGAGCTCCTACTTAAGAGGGACTTAAAAGTTTGGGAAACTGTTGTCAGCCCCCAACACTCACTTGCAGGGGGTCAGAGAGAAGATTTCTCCAGGAGATGGGTGGTACCCAGAAAGCCTCCGTCTAGATCCATGTAAGTCAGAACCTGGGCAGAGAGAAAGGCCAGGTGCTGGCTGTTGGATTTGGCCACTGTTGGTTTGTTCTAGGTGATTCTCAGGAATCCTAGGGGTGCCGTGTCAAACTCTGCTTCCCACTGCACTCTGTGGAGCTGGGTATCTGTGAACATGGGTTCTTTGCCTTGGTCGTGCTGTAGAAAACCCCTCCCTGACACTTTGTATGACTGCTCAGAGTGGTGGAGACAGCTCTTTTGGTGACCGAGGAACAGAAGCCCACTCGTGACAAGTCAGGTCAGAGGAAGGTTTGTGGCAGACATATGACTCTCACGGGAAGGAGCAGAGATGGGCTAGGATGTTGTGGACTAAAGATGGCTTTCTTCCTTCCTCTCTCTGTTCCTTCCTCCCTCCCTCCCTCCCTCCCTCCCTCCCTTCCTTCCTTCCTTTTTTCCCTCCCTCCCTCCCTTCCTTCCTTCCCTCCTTCCTTCTTTCCTCCCTCCCTCCCTCCGTCCCTCCCTCCCTCCCTCCCTCCCTTCCTTCCTTCCTTCTTTCCCTCCTTCCTTCTTTCCTCCCTCCCTCCCTCTGTCCCTCCCTCCCTCCCTCCCTTCCCTCCTTCCTTCCTCCCTCCCTCCCTCCGTCCCTCCCTCCCTCCCTCCCTCCCTCCGTCCCTCCCTCCCTCCCTCCCTCCCTTCCTTCCTTCCCTCCTTCCCTCCTTCCTTCTTTCCTCCCTCCCTCCCTCCCTCCCTTCCTCCTTCCTTCCTTCCACAGGAAAGTTCCCTCGTCCTCCGTCCTCCTCGTAGGGTGTGTGATGGGGGTGTGGCTTGCTTCTTCAGTGCCCAAACCTCTAGGGGAGCAAGTAGCTAGGCAGGTTATAGGGCTCTGACCCCATGGCAGTGTCTGGGGCGAATATTTACAGCTGAAGCCACAGTGGGCTGCGTTACAGGGTGCTCTTTTAGTTTAGCCTTCTATAGGCAACTTACAGTAGTCAGCTCAATTAGACCCCTGCCTTATCGCAAGGACAGGGTTCTCTGTAACATGGGGTTTCTTGCCTTTGTGTACTGGAAGAATCAGATCACATGTGGGCTTGGAGAATTAGTGCAAGGTTTTATTGAGTGGAAGTAGCTCTCAGCAGATGGGGGAGCCGGAAGGGAGGTGGGTTTTCCCTGGAGTCGGGCTGCTCAGTGGCCTGGGCTCTCCTCCGATGGCCCCAGCCAAACTCTGAGTCGTTTCGCCAGTCAATGGCCTGCCAGCGACTGTCAGTGTGCTCTTCCACAGGTGCACTCCTCTCCACGTCCAGCCGCTTGTGTCTCTGCCTGTTAGGGTCTCAGAGTTTTTATAGGCCCGGGGGCGGGGGGGCATGGCAGGCCATGGCGGTTTTGGGAAATGCAACATTTAGACAGGAAAACAGAAATGCCTGTCCTCACCTAGGTCCGTGGGCAGAGGTCTAGGGTGAAGTCCTAGCCAGGGACCACACCCTTCTCTACCCAGCACTTCCCTACCCCTCTTCCCTATCACTTCCTTCCTTCCCCCTTTTCCCCCTCCCTCCCTCCTCCTCCCTCCCTCTCTCCTTTCCTTTCCTTTCCTTTCCTTTCCTTTTCCTTCCTTCCTTCCTTCCTTCCTTCCTTCCTTCCTTCCTTCCTTCCTTCCTTCCTTCCTTCTTTCCTTCTTTCCTTCCTCCCTTTCTTCTCCTAGTTCCTCTCTGCCTTTCTCTTGCCTCCTTTTTTTTTTTTGACTGAGGGAGGCCAGAACAGAGTCTCTCTAAGTTCCCCGGCCTCCGCTGCACATTTGTCTGCTCCAGCTTCTTTAGGAGGCGAGCATGAGCCCTCACGCCTGAAGCCAAGATGTTCCTTTGGCAAAGCTCCCCAGCCTTGGCTAAGGGGCCCCATATTTCTCCACGTAAGAACTTCCATTTTGTCTGCACTGTGTTGCTCCCACATCTGGAAGAGGGCTTTGCCTCTTAAAAGGAGAGGCTGAACTCCAGGAGTTAACTTTCCTAATTCTCAGCCCTAATAAATAACAATATTTGCCCACGGTTATTGGGTGTAAACTAGGTGCCAGGCCACTGCGTTAAGCACTTTGCCCAGAACATCTTGTTAAAGAGTCTTGGCAACTGTAAGAATAAGGTGCCATCACTGTCCCAGTTCACAGCTGGCAAAAACGAGGCTCCAAGAAGTTAAAGAATTTGCCTAAGGTCACACAGCTAGCACACGGAAAAGTAAGATCGGAACCCAGGTCTGCTGGCTTGAGAGTCCACACTTTTAACTGTCTTATCATATGGTCTTCATGATCTTCTAACCGGAGTTCTTGTGTGTGACTTTACAAAAGGTTGTTTTTTTGAAAGAATCTTTCAGATTAAAAATGCCAGTCTACAGGCCATGAAGCCAGTTTTCTACATTTATATGGATGGAAGTGAAAATAGTAGATTAAAAAAATAAATATTGCTAGCTGGTGCCTGGGGATTCTGAATAGCATCTGTGGGATTTCTTACCTATGTTGCAGAGAATCCCTACCCCTCCCCACAGACACCATCACCCACTCTGCCCTCCTCCCCTGGGCCACCGCACGTTTCAGGATCCTTCTAGAAAACCTGGTGCTAAAATGTTGCTCAATTTTAATTATACTTTCAAGCGCCTCGCTGTCAGCTGTCTTTCTGAAATTGTTTTAATTGAAGTTCCATGAATCCTGGCGAGTTCAGATGGAGTTCATCTCTGAGCCCATCCTGATTTCATTAAAGATTTGATCTTTCTTTTTTCGCCAATAAAACATTTATTATCGTTATCTGTTTTGTAACCATTTTCTTTTGCCAAAGTAGGGGAGAAAATCAACCTCATTTTCATGCCAATAAAACTAAGGAATCATCTGTTGATTTTTCTGCATGCGATAACAGTAACATTAAAAAAAAAACTAATAATTAATTATTTTTCTTGTATATGAAGGCAATCCTCATTCAAGAGGATTTTTTAAGCCTGCAGGTGAATATTTATTATTAAACCGCACACGGGGCTTAAGAAAGAATCCCCTTCCTAAACATAGGTGTTTGTTTTTGTTTTTATTTTTGTTCTAGTTGAGGAGATGTCAGCGTTTTTTAACAACTGAAGCAGAGATAGTTCTCAAACACTCTACCCCCACCATCCCCACTACCCCACCACCCTTACCACCCCCACCAGGAAGTAAATTATGGGAAAAATAAGTAAATTATGGGAAAAAAACAGTTACAGATGAAACGTATAATACAAAAGTAAAACGTTACCCAAAAGTAGTAGTTTGTTGACCCCTGAGTGTTAATAATTAACAGTTAATTACTATTAAATCATCATTGCCCAGCCTTGGCTGGGATCACAATTTATGCTCAGGAGTCAGGTCTCAATTTGTGTTTGTGATTATCTGCTCTGGGACATTCTCAGCACACTCGATACCTGTCTCCTGCTTGGCGGATTTGAGTCACAATGTTTTTGTTAAGATTTCAGCTGCAGCTCCTTCTAGATCTTTGTTTCATGTATGTAATATACTTAAAATGCACTAAATGACAGTTTATAATATCATTATCTACAGTTAAAGATATTATAACTTCAAAAATGAAAAGAAAGTGTAGCCATATGTGGAAATGGTCTATTTTGTGCCCTTTTAACCCTCTTCTCTCAATAGTTTCAACGGGACCAGACAGGCAACAGCACAAAAATCACAGGTCTGCAAAATCATTTTGCTCTTTTAGCCCACAGTTGTCATGAAAGGAAACTGGGTTATTTAGACAGTAAATAACAACGAGGACTAATTTATTTTTCTTTTCTTTTTTTTTTTTTTTTCTGTTATTTTGGTACTGGGTTTCAATATGTTATTACATGGTTTGATAATTCAAGGATGGTTCAGAAATCCCTGTTACTCTGCCACCGCCCCTCAACGCCCGCCCCCCGCCAGCCCCCAGTAACATGCAAATTGATTTAAAACTTCACTCTGAACAGCCCTGGGGTTATTAGGAACAGTGTGGACCGAGTATGGATTAGGTTTAAAAGTAATAAAAAAGTAGACCTGTTGGTTAGGTGAAAAATTCACTATCAGATTCTTGAGTGTAGCGTTCCTTTTCATGTGCAAACGGCACTAAATGAGGCATTTAATTCAACAAATCCAAAGTTCTGATCCGCCAGAAATAGAGACTGGGTTAGTTCAATTTGTAACAAACGATCTCCGTATGATCAAAGTCCTGAGCGCTGATTTCAACATGCTGCTTAAATTAGTCTAACACCAAAGTCTTTGGCTCGGAGACAGTATTTGGAATGTCTTACCAGAGGAGAAATTCCTTCTCACACATGGTTCTAATATCATGCCATGCCAGCTTTGCTTTTTAATGGGCTGACAAGGAGGCGCAGTGCTAACTTTCTGACTCCAGAAAGTTCTTGTGCTGTCACCCGCAAACCAGCTAGGATAATTTTTCCTTGGCTTCCTTATTAAAGACTGAATGAAGGGATTGTGCGGCTTTCTTAATGTCACTTGGTCTGTTTGCCATAAATTCAGGCGCTCATGATGAAAGCTGCACTTATATTTCGCTGGGAAATGGAATCAAGGAGAATGCACCCAGGTTCACAATAAATAACTACGCGTGAGTTATTAAGTGAATTTCATATACTAGGGCCTTATTACATCAGCAGTTTAGATAATGGCTTCTGAAAAACTGCATCTATGTGTTTTTCGGCCAAAGCTTGCAGGGGTGGAGTGGGGTCTCCAGAGGGCGCCGAGGTGGACAGACAGAGCCAGCTGGGGCGAGAATGGAAAAGGTGGTATTTGAAAAATAATATAATATTTACATTTTTGCATGCTGTTTGCCTTTTCAGCTCAGCAGGGAGACTAGCAGGCCTGTTGGCCAACATGACATGCATCACTGCAGGCTTCCTGCCTGCGATTGTTTGTTTTTTTGCAGAAGGAAGACTTGGGGTTGTTTAGACTATGAGCCTAATTTTAGAGGATGATAATTATGTTGCTTCTAAACCACATATTTTCCAGAATTTGCTGCCCCATGAAAATAACTCGCATGTGTGTCCAGCCTGGCTGGCAGCCAACCGGATGCCCAGGGCCTCAGTCTCTGTCATCCTGGGGTCCTCTCAGTGACTGGGACAGGGTCGCCTGGTGTGACGAAAAGGCCTTAGTTTTAGGAAACAGAAGAACTGGGTTTGGGCTCCCACTCCACCATCCTTTTAGGTCTCGGGGAGGGTCAGGTAACTTCTAGGGCAGTGCTTTTTAAAGGGTGTTGCTCTGCAGAACATCAGTGCTATGCAATGCTCTGTAGGATGCCAGGATCAAAAATCCTTGGGAACCCTTGCCATTACACTCTCTTTTCTTCATGATTCGCCATGCACATGGATTCATCCTCCATGCTGTCTTTAGCCTAGGCTTAGCCTACCCATCCATCCTCCAGGTCTCCGATTCTGAAATACACTCTTTTATTATGGTATAAATCACAAATATAGCCAAGGAACCAGTTACTTGAGAAGTAATTTGTGGATGTCGGTGTCCACTCAAGACTAACTCCATGAGATCAGGTGCGATTATCTGTCTTGTGATGAATCCCTAATGCTCGGCACAATGCCTGCCATGTGGTTGATGAGGGGCGTCCAATCTTTTGGCTTCCCTGGGCCACACTGGAAGTAGAATTGTCTTGGGCCACACACAAAATACACTAACACTATGAGAGCTCTCGAGCTGAAAACAACAACAACAAAAAAACACATAAAAAATTTCACAATGTCTTAAGAAAGCTTACGAATATGTGTTGGGCCACATTCAAAGCCATCTTGGGCCACATGCAGCCCATGGGCCACAGGTGGGAAAAACTTGTAGTAAATACTCAATAATGATTTGAGAAACCACTGACTTAAGACAAAGTTCCTAAACTTCATGAACATTCAAATAAACTGTGGAGGGGGCATTTCTTCAAATGCAAGTTCTGATTCAACAGGTATGAACTGGGGGCTAAGAGTTTGCATTTCTAATGTGCTCCGATGTGATGCTGATATTTTTTCATTTTGAATAGCAAGGAATTGAAGAGTTTAACTGTGATTAATCCTAAATATATGAAAATCTGTTTGCCTTTTTCTGGTGCAACACCTAGTAACGTCTATGAGCTGAACCTCAGTTTGTTCATTTGTAAAACGAACTAAATGGTCTTCAAGGACACTTGAAGCTTAAAACATTATAGCCTTTGGGCGCATTGCTTTGAAATTGTTGCTGAGGCAGCTCTGGGATGAGGATGAGGGGAGCTCCCCCAAGCATATCATCTCATGAGGTACACGGGCAATTTCTGAAGTCTACTGGGGGCCTTGTTTCCTGGCGGCCTTGTTTACTGGGGACCTTAGGGATGTCCAAAAGGGGTGGGCTCAGTCTGACTGAGCTTTTTCAGGATCAGCCAGGACTCTTAGGCAGCTAAGTGGTGGTCACAGCTGGGAAACTGCTCCTTTTTAATTCTCTGAGCTTTGGTATGCAAGGTTGGGGACATGAAACATTTCATGTATTCTAAACTCAGAATGATTCAGATGCAGGGAGGTAGGGACAACACGAATGGAGCTGGCCCCAAAAGTATGACAGAGATAAGAAAAAATTAATTTATTAAAAATATACAAAGCACTCTTAAAATTGAACTGTGGGAAAACATAATGACTCAATTTAAAAACGGGCAAAAGGTTTGAACAAATACCTTACTAAAAAAAGAGATGCAGATGGCAAATAGGAGTAAGGAAAAATACTTGGCATCATGTGTCGGTAAGGAATTGCAAATTAAAATAACAATGAGACACCACTACACATCTATGAGGAGGAGTAAAATCCAAAAACTGTTGATACCAACTGCTAGTTATGCAGCAACAGGAACTCTTATTCATTGCTAGTGGGAATGCAAATGGTACAACCACTTTGGAAGACATTTTGGTAGTTTTTTTTTTTTTTTTTTTGAGACAGTATCTTGCTCTGTCACACAGGCTGGAGTGCAGTGGTACAAACATGGCTCACAGTAGCCTTGACCTCCTGGGCTCAAGCCATCCTCCTGCCTCAGCCTCAAGTGTAGCTGGAACCATAGGTGTGTGGCTAACCAATAAGCCTGGCTAACTTTTTTTGATTTTTTGTAGAGCTAAGAGCTCCTTTTGTTGCCCAGGCTGGTTTTGAACTCCTGGCCCCAAGAAATCCTCCTGCCTTGACCTCTCAAAGTACTGGGATTACAGGCATAAGTCACTGCACCTGGCCTGGTAGTTTCTTATTAAGCTAAACCTAATCTGACTATATGATCCAGTAGTTCAACCCCTAGGGATTTTCCCAACTGACTTGAAGACACAGCTACACAAAAACCTTCATGCGAATGTTTATAGTAGCTTTATTCATAATTACTCAAAACTGAAAGCAACCAGTATGTCCTTCAATAGGTGAATGAATAAATTAATTGTGGCATGCTCATACCACAGTTTTATTGTTTTCGGTAATAAAAATAAATGAATTAGCAAGCTTCAAAAAGACAACGCAAAATGAAAAAAGTCCATCTGAAGAAGCTACATATTGTGTGATTTCACCTATATGACATTCTGGAAAAGGTAAAAATAACAGAGACAGTAAAAAGATCAGTGGTTGCCAGGGATTCATGGTGAGTCAGGGGGATGATTGATGAGATGAAGCACAGTAGATATTTTAGGTGAGGGAAACTATTCTGTATGTCATTGTAATGATGAATATGATGCATTTGTCAAAACCCACAGACCTTTACAGGGCAAAGAGTAAACCTTAATGTCTGCAAATTAAAAAATAATAACTTAAGAGGTTGGGGAATCCCAAGATGGAGTGCCGAATGTGACAAAGGAACCTAACTATATTACAAATGTATAAACCAACTTCACTGAAATAGATGGGAGAATAAGATGCTGGCTTAAGTAACTGAAAATGAAGGGAGTCTGTAAGACAAGGGAAACGTACATAAGCACTGTACTCTAGTTGATATAGTTGTTTCCTTCAAAGGGAGAGGTTAGCAATTTGGAAATTACTAGACATGTGCATTGGAGCAGAACTACTAAGTCAACAATGGCAGAGGGTGGGAGCCAAGATTTTCATGGTTGGAGTGCTTGGTTACAGACACGGGTCTGAGGTTAAAATAAAGCCATATAGTAATGGTTTACAGTTAGAGCCATCACGGTGGACTCATGTTTAGTTTGTTTTGGAAACATATTTACATGTAGACATTTTTATACATATGTGTGTATTTATAGGTTAGTATACATACCTATGTCTTGTTGCACTGCCAGCTGAAAGGGCTTAGAAGTAGTGATACCCATATCTAGTTGTGATGTTCATGTCTAGTTCCCTGATCTTGGTTTCTAATACCATTCTCCAATAAATGGAATCAGGCTTTAGCGAAATGGCGGATTCTAGGATTCTAGATCTGGGGCAACAAATCTATAAGTTGGAAGCATGTTATAGTGCTAGAAAGCAAGAAAGTGCTAAAAGCAAGACAAAACCAAACCCAAATCAAGCCATCAGACCAAACCCCCAACGATGGGACTATGTCCAAGAGATACAGCAAAAAGCTCCCAATGGCCAGAGATAGAGCAATTTGAGCAATACAATAAAGTAGCATTGGGTTATAACCTAAAGAATAAAATTAATACCCACAAGTTCATGATGATATAAATAAACAGTTGGGTAAATAAATAAGGAAGAATACATTAATCTTCTGTGCAGAAGAATGCAAAATAATTTATGTAGATACCCTGCACTTAAAGAAGTTGAGGACAATTCTCCTCTCCTTAAGTGTGGGCTGCACATAGTAACTTTCTTCCAAAGAGCACTGTGTGAAAAGTGAGAAAAGAATGAATCACTTCACGATGGTACCTGAGCCAGATGATCAAGGTCAACATCAACAGTGGTAAGTCATGTTGGCAGTGTGGTCCCTTGATATGATGTGATGGGAATGACACTGTATCTCTGTCATCCTACTCTCCAAAACACATCATCCCACTCTAACCATGAGAAAAATATCAGAAAAATTTCAGTTGAGAGACATTCTGCAAAAACCTTATTGGTCCTCTTCAACATTGCCAAGGTCATCAAATACAAGGAAGGCCTGAGAAATGGTCACAACTCAGAGGAGCCCAAGGAGACATGAGGACCAAATGTCATGTGGGGTCCTGGATGGGATCCTGAAACAGAAAAATGACATTAGTTAATAATAATGTATTACTATTGGCTTATTAATTATGACACGTGTACCATATTAATGTTAAAGTGTTAATACCAGGGAAACTGGGTAGGGAATATGTGGGAATTCTCTATACTGTCATTACTGGTAGATGGTCTGGACTGCAAGTTGTCCAGGTTCTTGGCGTTTTGAACAAAGAATTGGACAAAATGCACAGCAAAGAAAGGAAAGAACGAAGCAATGAAAGCAGAGATTTCTTGAAAGTGAAAGTACACTCCACACTGTGGGAGTGGGCTGAGCAGCAGCTCAAGGGCCCCAGGTACAGAATCTTTTTGGGTCCAAGTACCTCCTAGAGGTTTCCCATTGGCCATGGGGCTTACCTCGTGTAAGTGAAGTGGTGGCCGGCACTCAGTATCGGAATCAGTGGCCTCTAATCCTTTTGTTACTTAATCAGGGAAAGTTGGGGTTTTCCTTTCAATTTAGTTCTAGGAAGTCAGCATGAAACGGCGTTAGGCTCCCTACCTCCAGACCCTATTCTCCTGCCTCACTATCTTCATGATAACTCTGCAAATCTGAAAATAAAGTTTACTTAAAAATGTGTCTTCGTCAAAGAACAAGACTTGCCAGTTGGAATAGACTTGGGGAGAATGATGTTAGCTTAACCTGAGCACCTAGTATGTGTCAGGCACTGGGAAAGATTTGCTTTGCCCTGAGCAAGAGTTTTTTTTTAATCTTTACAAGAGCTTTATAGGAAATGTAGTGTAATCCACCTTTTTTGGATGTGGAAAGGAGTGGAAAGGTAGGAAAATTGTCCAAAGTCAGATAGCTATTATGGGAAGAATAGAATTCTACAAAGTCTAGAGTTTGAAATACACTTTTTGTGCATTTCTGCTAAAATACTCAATAAATTATTGTGAGCTCTCTGACCTCCACTCTCTTCACCAATTGTGTGGTGGACTGGGATGGGAGGGTGTTTCTGTCCAGTGTCTGAAAGAGTTAGCAGTGACTTTCAGCTGAACACCCTTGAGGTGGAGGCCTCGTGGTTGGACATAGGGTGGTGTAGAGTCCACGGCATAGGGGAATAGCCAACCTTGAGGTGATTCCCAGACACATAGGAAGGGCCTTTCTGTTTTTATTATGTTGCATGGTCAGCGCAAGGTCACTGCATAAGCAGACTCTTTGGCAAGGGAGACCATTCAAGTGCTGCCTGCAGATAGGTGTAGCCAGAAAGTCCTAGGCCCCTCTTGCATGGCCACTGTGTCTCATGAAGTTTCACAAATTCTTTAATAGGGTGTTCAAGTCCTTCCTAATTAGAAACCCAAACTCTGCCTTTTGCTATCATTTCTCCCACCAGGTGCTGTGATCCTGCAGAGAGCGGGACTGGAATTATGCCTCTATGGGTGCCCTTCTATGCTGTGTGTTTGTGCAGCTGCCTAGTAACGAACATGTGCTGCTGCTGATCCCAGTGCCCACACAGCCACTCTAGCCTTGCTGGTTTTCCTCCAGTAGGAATATTTGCAGTCAGACTGGGTTTGTATCCCAGCTCTGCAGTTTACAAGTTGAGTAACATAGGGAAAGCTACGTAATCTCTTGGAACCTCAGTTTGCTCATCTGTAAGATGGAGCCAACAACAGTCTCAATCCCTTAGGTGGTGGGAGAGTTAGGTGACACAGTACATTAGTGCATGGCTAGAACAGGTGCTCAATAAATGCAAACATTACTATAACAGCATTATTATTCCTAAATAACGCTGCCTCCTCTATCTGACTCTCTCTCCATTTTGAAGGGCCATTTCTTCTCATCTTCACTCAGCTAAATCCTTCCCTAAGTTGGGCCTTTTTAACTTGTGTTCTCTGCTTTGTCTACACATTGTAGGGGCTTCAGGGAATATGGATGACTCCACTGAGAATACGGATAAGATGCTGGGCTGCAAATGAGGTAAGGGGTAAATGAGGTAAGGGGAGGAATGTTCTCCAGCAGCTTGAGGGAAGGATGGAGGTGTAGTTTTGCTGCTAAGGTAGAGAACTGCTTTCCCCCTGATTTCTAGCGCCAGAGGGGGCTGCCTTGGGCATGAGTCACAGCTGTCGGCGTGGGGACAGTGCTTCCCATCACTGGCTGCTGGTGTGGGTCCCTGCCTGCCAGCCTGTCTGCTTGCACTGTAGCACGGAGCCTAAGAGACTTCCTCCTGCCTGCATGGGGTGACACTCATGAAGCTTTCTCGCCCCAGGTCTCTGTCTCACCTTCCCTGTCTTCCCAGTGGTGGCTGCTGTCTGAGGGACAGAGGGTTACCCATATGGTATTCCTAGAATTCCACTAGGAGCAACCCTGGAGCCCATTTCTGAAAACGGGCAGGAGCTACACGGAAGGGGCTGTCCCGCTCCATTCAGGCTGCTACACTTCCGGGCCATGACCATGTCTCTACTTCAAGCCCTGCGTTCTGACAATGGCATCATCTTTTGTGAAATAACCGCAACAGGAGTTGGTAATTTTCCTTTTCAAAATGTTCTTCTTTAGGAAAAAAAGGTAATTTTAGGGGAATCACCTTAATGAATGCATGAAAAAAGTTTAATGGCCAATGAACCTAAAAATCTTGGCCCATTCCCCAGGCCACACAGACCTTTACTCCGTGAAATTTACTCAGTGGGTGAGAAACCAGAAGACCACGACAAGGAGATCTCTGTATTGCTTAACCTACTTGAATTTGGAAATAGACACTTATGTTTCTGTGGCCCTCTTAATAATGATGATGGTAATGATGAGAATAATAATAATAAATAATGTTAAGGAGTAAATGCCTTCCTCTTTTTTTTTTTTTTTTATGGTGGGGGAGAATTCCAGAGCAACAGATTTTTCAATGCCTTTCAATCCTCTCTCAGGAGAAAGAGTTCAGAGACACTCTCGGTCAGATAATGCTTCTCCTCTCCTTAAAACGGCCACTCAGATGGCATTTTAGTGTCTTTGTTCCCTCTACTCAAGTTGCAAGAGATACATGTCATTTCAAGAAGTATGGAACTAATTGAGGAATATGTCCAGCTCTTGTAGAGGTGAACAGGGCAGATAAATAAAAACTCCATTGCACATAAATCTTTGCTCCCAACATCAAAGAAGCAGAATCCTGCTAAGTGTATTTGTATAATGCAGTAATTTATGCAAAAAGCAGCTTTGATAAATGTCCCCTAATTTATTGTCATGTATCTCAAATCAAAGTCAAACATTTACAGCCTGAGCCTGAAGGAAGCCAGGCCTCAGAGAGCCAAAGGGGTTTGAAGTAGGTAAAGCTATGTTGGGCAAAAGGTTAAACAGGATCTGGTTTGAATGTTATGAACTTTCTACCAATATGGTGAAAGAAAGAGGGGACTAGTTTGGCTCCTAAAAACAAAGCGAGGCAGAACTCTCATACATTTTTCTTCCCAGTACAGACATGATCCATGCACTGAAATGGTCTTAAGGGAACAGAACAAAGGGATGCCCTATATCCTTTTATAGATAATGATAATAAGACAAATAATAATAAGAGCCAACATTGATTGGATTCTTAAATATAGGTCAAGCTTCATGCTAAGCATTTTACATTTATTATCTTATCACTTCTCAACACAACCCAATGAAGGGATAATCTTACCATCCTCATTTTATAACTGGGGAAACTGAGGCAGCACATGGAATGTGGAGTCAGAAGACCCAG
Organism: Macaca fascicularis; assembly: GCF_037993035.2. Taxonomy (NCBI): domain Eukaryota; kingdom Metazoa; phylum Chordata; class Mammalia; order Primates; family Cercopithecidae; genus Macaca; species Macaca fascicularis. Next base: position 50,449,754 of record NC_088394.1, read on the forward strand.
GAGGCTGTGCAGCCATGTGTTACTGAGCACTGAGCCATAGACCCTTTTTTCTATTTGAGTTACTCACTTCTTTTATGATTATTTGTTCCAAGGTGGGTATTGTTCCACAGATGGATGGGAATCACTATGAGTGGGGAAATATCCCCAAAGGTAAAGGCCTAGGTTTTATCATTAGGAACACCTTGATTCAAATTCCCTCTCTACCAATTTCCAGGTGTGTAATTCTGGGTGAATCCTTAACACCTCTAAGCCTTGAAATACCCATCTATTGAATGGATCAAATATTGCCTACTTACGTGGTTGTCACGAGGATCAAATGAGACAACACCTGCTAAACACATGGCAAGCGTTCAATCCATGGATGTTGTCATTGCTGTGCAATTCTCTCTTACTGGCAACAGTTCCTCATTCTGGCCCCAGAGTATAAAAGAGCCTAGGGTTCCCCAAGCTAAACTCCAGGGAGCAGCTATACTCCTAAGATGCTGGGAAGTTGAACCAGCTTTTGTAAGATGGTCATTTTGATTTTCAGTCTGAAGGGCTCTGTTTGCCTACAATCCCCATAAAATCAACTTACAACTCCAGTAGTGGCATAGCCATAGACAGCAGCTGTTTAAAAGATTTTACTGCCCATCTGGTGGCTTGGCGTGGCCTTCAGGCTGGTTCCAGGAGAAAGGGCTTTGCTCTCTGATTCCACCAGCTGGTAACTGGTATTGCAAACCCACAGTCAGCTCTCAGCCTTCTGGTTAATAAAACTGAGAAAGGAACGAACTTGTAAAGGGCAGGATTTTTTCCCTACCCAGGGGTTTAGCCTCCGAGGCCTGGATCGTAATGCTGGGCTGGTTTCTAGCCAAGACGAGGCCCTTGGCAGTTGCAAATCTCATGGTTCAGGGTGTGTGTGGGTTGGGAAGAGGTTAAGGATGTGTTTGCCATCGACTTGTTGGCTTTGCTCAGTTCCGGTTGCCATGGACGGCGTGGGAGGGCAAGGCTTTTCCCACCCAGATGGTGGCTGGGAAGTTTCAACACTTGACTTTTGAAACATGCTAACAAAGAACTTCCTGTCGGCCAGGCACGGTGGCTCACGCCTGTAATCCCAGCACTTTGGGAGGCTGAGGTGGGTGGATCACGAGGTCAGGAGATGAAGACCATCCTGGCCCACATGGTGAAACCCTGTCTTTACTAAAAATACAAAAATTAGCTGGGCATGGTGGCGCGTTCCTGTGGTCCCAGCTACTCAGGAGGCTGAGGTAGGAGAATCGCTTGAACCTGGGAGGCAGAAGTTGCAGTGAGCTGAGATCACGCCACTGCACTCCAGTCTGGGCGACAGAGCGAGACTCCATCAGGAAAAAAAAAAAAAAGAACTTCCTGTCCGTTTATACCTTCATCCAGAGTGGGAAAATGTTCCCTGTCCTTTCACATGGAAACTGGACCTTTATAGTTTAGCCCAGAACATATGCTGTAGGGAGTCCTCACCTTGAGAGAGCAGCAGAATTGAAAGAATCTGATTCTTGAGTTTGAATCCCAGGAATACCACTTCCTGGTTTTATAAACCTTGGGTCTGTTCCTTGACTGCTCAGAACTCTAGCTTCCTCATCTGTACAATGGAAATGAATAATAACAGCCATCTAACAGGGTTGTTTAACACATGAGATGAGCCACCTACTGTATTGCTCAGGGGAGAGTTGACACAATAAATGTTTCTTTCTTGGCCTCAGTTTCTATAAAGCACTGGGTAGTTGTGCTGTGAGAATTCATTGATACCATGGTTGCAAAGCACTTCACTCAAACACCAGAGTATCCCCCCAGTTTCCACGTCATCCCTCTATCCCACTGTAAACTGGTGGAACTGGGTACTTCAAACCAAAATCCAATACCAAAATCCACATTTCTTCTTCCCCAGTTCTGGCGATCTGGGTAAAAGTCCCATCTTAAAACCAGAGACTTTTTAAAGGCAGTTAAAGAAAGGATGGTGATATGGTTTGGCTGTGTGCCCACCCAGATCTCATCTTGAATTGTAACTCCTATAATCCCTACGTGTCGTGGGAGGAACCTGGTGGGACTTCATTGAATCATGAGGACAGGCTTTTCCAGTGCTGTTTTTATGATGGTGAATAAGTCTCACAAGATCTGATGGTTTTATAAAGGACAGCTCCTCTGCACATGCTCTTTCGCCTGCCACTATGTAAGATGTGCCTTTGCTTCTCCCTCGTCTTCTGGCATGATTATGAGGCCTCCCCAGCCATGTGGAACTGTGAGTCCGTTAAACCTCTTTTTCTCCACAAATTACCTAGCCTTGGGTATTTCTTCATAGCAGTATAAAAATGGACTAATAGAGGTGGCCAGTTCTTTCTTGAAGAGGGATCCAGGCATCACATCTCCATTTTGACCCTCTCCTGGTGGAGAGGATGTAATGCTTTACCAAGGGCATTAGATAAGAGTCCCTGGGGCCTCTGTTAGAAGTCAGATGTGCCCTTTGGCACATCTGACTGGAATCCTGCCAGTTCCTGGGAAGTTGCCATTGGGCACCAGCTACCATTGTCCACAGAGTCGCCATGCCAGACGTCCAAGGGGAACAGAGAGAGGACTTCCTTCTCTTTGCTAGTGGTCCTGGGAGGTTCCCAGCCAAGAGGAGAGGACAGATCCCTCCCAGCGAGTGCACCAGGGCTCAAAGAATCCTTTAAAGCCACACAAAAGCAAGCACCAGTGAAACCTGGGTATCAGCTCCCACACTACAAGCTGCCCAGAAAGCCCTATTTCGATCTCAATCTGTACCAGTGTTCTCTCACTCTTTCTGGCTCCCGACTCCACCTCCAACTAGATCCCAGAAAATTGCCACCACTGGGCCCTCTGCCAAGGTTTGAAGGAATATGTACCGTGTCCTGGGGGCCAGCAGGGGGAAATGAGCCACTCCATTTCCAGTTGCATGTCATGTACTGATAGCCACCGTATGTGGATTTTGCCGACGATCTTCATGTTTGTGTCTCCACTTGCCTCTGGGCAGTGAGCAGACCAGTCTAATTAGAAGAAATGGAAGAGTGTTTGTTTTTATTGCATTGTTTTCTTCCTTTCTTTTTTTGCTTTTGGTTACACTCTTAAGTTCTCTCAGCTGCTTGGAAAGTGTCCTTTGTCTAAACTATACCATGCTTTTGTGCAAATTAGAAAATGATGCCCCATTCCAGGCAGACACATAGCTTCTCAAGCGAATAGTGGTGTCCTTTCCCTTGGCAGGTGCCTCCCTGTAATAGGTACACTGCTTGGTAACTGCAGCACAGGCTGGATTTTAGTCCTTGCTCATCCCTCAGAAGGGCCTTTTGCAGTGTGTGACATACACATCTGTCTGTGGCTGCCCTGTTCCTGGGCTCCCCTTCTCCTCTGCCATCCCAGTGGTTTCAAAGCTGTTGTCCTCTGTGGTGTGAAGGCTTTCTCTCTCATTACCCTTCTGAAAGCTCTTCATAATGTGACTATACTCAGAATTAATACCCTGAAAGGGGTCCTGGAGATGGGAAGAGTCACACAGACGGGTTTGGGAGCAGGAATGGGACCCACTTGGAACCAGTTTTCTGGAGTGTCTAGAAGGTGGGGTAAGAGGAGGAAGAGGTGCAGGAGAAAGTGCAGCCTGAACAGAGTGTGCTGAGGCTGGCTCCATGGTGTGATTCCCAGGCCCTGCCCACCTCAAAATAACTCCTCTAGCTATCTACCATGGCATTCCGGGTGGGGCTGGCTTCATGGGAAGGAGACCTGTGTGGTTGCATGGAAGGGTCCTGCTCTTGATCTAATGCTTTGCTGTCATCATCTTGAAATTTAGAATACTTTTGAAGAAGGGGCCTTGCATTTTCATTTTGCACTGGGCTCTGCCAATTATGTAGCTGGTCCTGTTCTCGGTTCTTATCAGTCTTTTTGGGGAGTTGTTTTCCTGTAGGTGTGTTTGTTACCTACACCTGCATTCAACACGTCTTTGTGGTGCACTTGCTGCGTGGCAGGTGCTAGAGATACAGCAACGAGAAAAGCAAGGAAGGCCCTGGCTCTTAGGAAGCTCATAGGCTGCAGGTACACAAGGGAAAAAGCATCAATGTCAAATAAGCAAATGGGATAGTGTCAGAGGCTGAGGAGTCATGAAGGATGAAGAGCGGAATAACCTGGTGGAAAGGGCTTAGAGTGTGGCTCCTTTGGACGAGGCCATCAGAGCAGGCCTCTTTGAGAAATGACATTTGAGCTGACATCCCAATCATGAAATAAGAACCAGCCACGCCATAGTGGGAGGCAGGGGAAGTGGGACCAGCATCCCAAGTGGAAATAACAGTGAGTACTAAGGCCCTAAGCTGGGACAGATCTCTGCTGCTTGGGGACTGAAGGCACAGAAATGGGTTTGGATTTTAAACACAAGAGAACAGTAGTAAGTAAACAGCACTAGTAAGAGCAGTAAGAACTACCTTTGTTAAGTGGTTACTCTGGTCCAGGCATTCTACAAACATTCATTTTTCTGATCAGCCAGGTAAGATGTAAGATATGTATTATACCCATTTTCCAGATGAGAAAACCGATATCCAGTGGCCTGAAGTCAACCAACCCGTCCATAAGAGAGCTGTGATTAGAACTCAGATCTATCTGATTTCAATGACACTGTTCACCCCTCTACTTGGGCAGTCTTGGTCCCAACGTGGTAACCTGGCTGCCTGAGGGTGGGGCTCTCCACTGGGGTGATGGCTCCCTCCCTCAATGTCTTATGTCCCATTTTGGGCTGAGGGACTTCTGAACACCAGCCCTGGAGTTGATAGATGAAGCAGTCTTTCGTCACATTCACTGGTGATTGTGATGAAATTTTATCCCATGATCACTTAAACAAAACCAGCTGGAAGTAGCTGTTGAGGAGACACAAACAAGAATTTGGTCCAAGATATCTTTGTTTAACACCATATTTTGGCCGTGCCCAGCTTCAAGTCCAGAAGAAAGGGAGAGACCAAAACATTAATTAGTTGTGATGGAAACTCTGTGTTTAAATGCGTGCCTTCCTTTAGCCCAGTGGTTTAGAAAGGGTGAGTTGACTTGTATCTTACGGACAAGCTCCAAAACCTCCTGATCTATGTATCTATGTTCCTGCCTCAACTGAATTTTAGAACCAACATGGGCAGGGCATGATTCTAAGCACTGCTGCAGGTGCAAACACAGATGCCTTCAAAGGCCTTTTAGTTTAGAAGGGGCTAGATGGGGTGGGATGGGGTGAGCGTGTAAGGCAGAATGCTAGTGCCATAAGGTGTGTAAAAGACAAAGCATGGAGGTTTTAGGGAAGGAAAAGTTGAATCCACAGTGGAATTCATTCATACATGCAATATACATACATATCTATCTATCTATCTATCTATCTATCTATCTATCTATCTATATTCATCTGTGTATATCTATATACCTATATATACACTGTGTGCCTACTATGTGCCTGGCACTGGGAATTCAACAAAATGGTCAAGGTCAAGGATCCCTGTCCTCACAGATCTCGCATTTCAGAAAGTGAAAAAGACAATAAATAAGTAAACAGATGAACAACCACCATCATTTCAGATTGGGAAGGAAACAAGGAAGGCGACAGGATGTGACTAGGACATGGTGGGGACAAGGTAACTTTGGACTGGGTCAGTAGAGAGGGTCTCCTGACTGGTGACCTTCAAGCTGAGACTCAAAACATGAGCAAAATAAAAAGAGAAATGGCTTCAAAAAGGAAACAGCCATCACAAGTTGAGGAATCTCAAATAATATTTGTCATTGTTTTTATGAGCTTTTGGTTTATTCATGTAACGCTTTGATGTTTGAGAATACATTCTCATAACAATTTCTCAGAATTAGACTGGTACCCAAACCTAGCATGATGCATAAGAGAAGTGGTGTGTGGTTCACCTTATTTATTCGACAACACTAACTGAACATAGATGTTAATATCAAAGTGCTGGTCTTGATGCTGCTGTGTGACCTTGGGTAAGTCACTTAACTTCTTTGGGCTACTACTCCTCTGAAAAAGGGCCAGGCAAAACCCAAAGATCTCAAACTTTAAAGGTCAAGGATTCCACAATCTAATAGATCAAAACAAAACCTCCTGATGGGTCATTGGGAACACATGGATTTCCCCACTTTGGCAGAAAATTACATTACCAGGTTCTGACCTGGGATCACAGCAAAGGTTGTGAGCTAGGGGTGAGCTCTCAGCCTTGATCCCCAGCTTGGGCTACCCACGAGCTCTGGGGACATGTCCTGACCATCACCCACATGTGTCTTGTATTAGTGTTATTTTCTTAATGGCAGCAGCCCTGAAACAGACCGATTTTACTATTGAGTTACTCAGCTTAGTCTTTGTGTCACTTACACATAAACACCGGCTCTGGCTGATGAGTCCACTGTTTTGTTTTTTACTTTCCCTACCTCCTCCTTCCTCACACAGGTGTGTGCAGCAGTGATCAGAATAAAGTGGATCAATCATCTTGCTGCCTCTGAACAAACCAAGACATGTTTTTGAAATTTTGCTTTAAGACAGAAGAAAGGAAGGAAGGAAGGAAAGAAAGAAGGAAAGAAGGAATGAAGGAACGAAGGAAAGAAGGAATGAAGGAACGAAGGAACAAAGGAACGAAGGAAAGCAAGAAAGCACACTTGTTGTGTGCCTTCAGCAATCTGTTCTCTTGTCCACGTGGGATTCATGAAGAAAAACAGAATAGAGGATGGTGTTTTGGATGAGAGTGGACAAAAACAAAGAAAACGAAAGAGCAGAGGGAACAGCTGCCTTTCTTTAATGGCTGCTTGATCTGCAGCTGGAGCTCAGATAGATCCTTAATTTCAGCTACGTTATGCCCTTGGCAAGCACCCCTCCTGGAGACCTGTGACAATGGCCTACGCTGCCCTGCAGGGTGGAAACGATCACCTTTGACTTTTTGTGGGAAGAGAGTATTCATTATTAAAACCAGCTTCTTGAAATAGTTTATCATACTTGAGGGTAACAAGAAAATGGGCACCACTTGAAAATGTCTCCTAAGTGCCTTGACTCAGTTTCCCAAATTTTCATTCCTGCATGCTATTTCTACTATGAGTTCCTTAGCTCACACCCTTCCCCAACCCACTGGCTTCCATATTTAGAAACACATTGTCCTAGGTGACCCTACATTAGGGTTTCTCTCAGGCTGTGTTTGTAGAGCTCCAAGTCAACTGTCACTGTAAAGCAGAAGAGTGACCGAGCTAATTGGTGAGTTCAGCAGACCATGCCAAATATACTGACCCATTTAAAAAAAATTTTGCCAGTTTTTGTTGGAAAATATTCTGTACATCACCATCATACCACTCCCAAAGGCCAGTTGAACAGCCCAAGTCAATGGTTTCTTGTTTTTGTTTCTAAACTTACTGTCTTTTAAGTTTTCAAAATGATAACTATTTACATAGCTCAATAATTCAACAATATAAAGTATTAAGTGAGAAGCCTCACTCCAGTTCCCTGCCTGATTATCACATACCCTGAACAGTTCCTTCATGTAAATATAAATACATACCTTGCATCTTCCTTTTGTTTCACTCAGGCAGCAGCTTACACAAGCTGTTCACCTTCTGCCATGGCTTTGGAAGGAGGGCCCTTGTTGGAAGCTGTATCTATAAGGCTACCAATGTTATTTCTAGGGTCTGATGACGTTGTAGAAAAATATTTTGAAAAATAATCGAGAAAGCCACACACATTCAGGAGAAGGAGGTAGAGGGTGGCTCCACCCTTTGCTATGCGAATTTTAAAAATGGAGTACTTACATGTCAGAAAAAAAGGAAAGAAAGAAAAGAAAGTTCTCGAATCACAGCAATTCAAACTTAGATGGGCCTTTAGACCCAAATCAATGTTATATTAAGCAATCTCAGGTAGTGATTATGAAATTTGAGAGAAAACCAATTAGGAGGTAAGGATAAAGTATTTTTTTCATTAATTTTGTTTTTGAGAGAAAGAGAGGGGAGCCAGAGGGAGGGTGGGTGAAAGAGAGAGAGAGAATGAGAAAGTGGTAGATCCAGGCTTTGCCCACATAAAGAGAGGCCTGTTTGGTGAAACTGAGCAGCTTGTTGATTCTTTGATGCTTCTGGATAGAACTAACCATTGTTTCTATCTGAGACTGAATAGAGGAATGATGGAAGACACAGTCATGTGCCACCCCCAGTGTCACAGTCCTTGAGATGGAAAGCCATGTGTCCATCCACATGTATTAGTCTGTTCTCATATTGCTACAAATAAATACCTGAGACTGAGTAGTTTATAAAGAAAGGAGGTTCAATTGACTCACAGTTCCGCTTGGCTGGGGAGTCCTCAGGAAACTTACAATCATGGCAGAAGAGGAAGCAGGCATGTCTTACATGGCAACAGGAGAGAGTGAGAGAGAGGAAACCACAACCTATAAAACCATCAGATCTCGTCAGAACTTACTCACTCTCAGGAGAACAGCATGGGGGAAATCACCCTCATGATCCAATCACCTCCTCGCAGGTCCCCTTCTTGACACATGGGGATTGCAATTCAAGATGAGATTTGGGTGGGGACACAGAGCCAAACCATGTCACACAACTGTGTATAAAGTGAAGCAGGTTTAACTTAAGGATCCAGAGTCTTCAGTGTATATAAGCACGTGCGTACACTCCCCTAGACCCTTACCTGCATACAAGCACTCAAGGGACTGAACACCCAGCCCCATGCATCAGAACACACAGGCATGGCCAGTCAGGGTACAAGTGATCCACCACTGAGAACCTGAACACCTTCATGCCAGCTCAGAAGAAATGCTCCTTCTCTTTCTGTAAGGGTGGCATCCCAAATTACAGCTTTCCTCTGCTGAAGAAACTTGCTGTTTATTATGTTACTAAAGAAAAAATTGAAGGACTATGTAGTAGAAAGTTAGAATGAATTACTAACAAAATATTTACAGCCAACGTCTTGCTCACGCAGATTCTCCTGTTCGTTTAAGTGCCACAAACTCAGAGAGGGAACTAATTATTGGCTTGCTCCAAAATGAAGGAGTATCTCTAACAAAAAAATGAAGGCGATAGAGCCAACTTCTTTATAGGACGAAGAGAACAGTGGGGCAGTTTTTTAAAATGCGATGTTCCACATCAAGAACATTTGGGCCTGTTAATTACTTGAATGCACCTCTCTTTGTCGCCTGAGTTTCCTTGCAGCTGTTTTTGTTTTGTGGTGCAGTTTGACATCCCTGGGGTTTTCTGTCCTGGGATTTGACGTGGAGAAAGCTCCTCTCAGCATCGGGCTGCTTACCCAGTGTTTATTGTGTGCACAGATGAACCCCAGCAGCAGGCGTCCTGGCCACATGGTATTGGCAATGTGTTTCTAATGAGCACGGTGTTTCCGAGCTCTGGTTTTCATATGTTGGAGAGTGGAAAAGACCTCAGAGCTCTGTGCTCCTTTGCAACTTGTGACCCAAACTCAGGGCAAAGCAGAAACCTATTCTGGGGGCGATATGTGCTACAAGTTAAGTTCTGCTAACTGGCCTCTTAATATGGATGGAGACTGCTTTTTTAATTCTCTCTCTTTCAGAAAAATCAATGGAAAAAGAGTTTCTCTTTGCCTACCAGTTGGTTGTCTCTCAAATTCCATAATCACTTTCTGAGATTGCTTAATACAACATTGATTTGAGTTGTTCAACTGGCAATTGGGAGTTATATGACTGGGAAGTGTAGAATATTTTCAACCTCATATTTCATGTTATATTAGTCGAGAACATATTTTTAAGATGTGTATTATTAATGATACAATAAAATCTCATTAACGGATGGGGTTGATAATGTGGTTTATCTAACATTAAGCAGAAATTGACATCTTGAGGGGAGTATCAAGATTCTGTGATCCCAGACACTGATATTGAACAAGCAGGGGCCAGGAGCAATCCGCTATTGATTAGATGGTGCAAGTAATTATATTTACCGAGCCGTTTTATTGGGTGGGGCAGAAGGTGAGGTGGCTCTTCTTTAGAGTGCAGAGAGAGCAATCAACAAAGATGTTGTCGGCAAGAGCCCTAGAGCCGGTGTGATTTTCTCGGGCTTTCCTCTGGCTTTGCCCTGGTCCTAGTCATTATTTAGAATTGCAGCTTATGCTGGAAGGGTCCCAGTGGCTTCCATGGTCCAAATGCTTGTGTTTCCCAGCAATTTCCTGGGTAGGGCTCTGGTAGGGCTAAACCTTGCATTTTATTCACTCGTTACCCCCACTCTCCTCCATACTCTCATTATTGCCACCACCACCATCACCACTACCACTGTGACCACCATTACCAACACCTGCAGCTCCAGCAGCATTAACACGACCGCTACCACCATCGGGAATCATGTCACCACCACCACCACTGCTATAATACCACCATTGCCACTACCATCACCATGGCTGTCACTGCCACCAGCCTTACCGATGATGCCAACATCAACACAGATATCATTAACCACCACCTCCACCATCACTATTACCAATACTATACCACTGCTTCCAGTAGCGCCACCAGTATTGCCACATCCACAACCACCACCATTGCCACCACCATTATCACCAACATCATCACCACTAATACCAATGGCAGTCACACCACCACTACCACCACCCTGCAACCAGTGAGGAAGAAGTAGGCTTTGGGGCTTGACAGTCATGGGTTTGAGCTACTGCACTGTCCCAGAGTCCTCCTCACTGGTTAATTGCTACCTGACTCAGATGGTGGTGGTGAGTTTTAAATGAGTTAAACCTGTAAAGTAGCACACAGCAGACATTCAGTATATAAAAGGCGTCGTACTGTGTCTTTGATGAAATATTATGAATTCTTAGCTTTTTTTAAGATGCCCCTTTTCTATCTCAAGGGAGGTTATGGGCTTTGACCGTCCCTCATTCTCTTCCATCTTCCCTCCCTTTATTTGCTCTAGATTCTTTAGTCCTGTGGCTAAATTGTTTGTAAAAATCTTTCATTCATCAGAAATACCATTATCCCAACTAGATGATGAGTTCTTGGAGGCAAGATTCATGTCTACCCTACCAGCATACCCTCACCACAGTGCCTAGTACCCGGTAGGGGGCTTAATACATGTGCTTTGATTAAATAGTCGTGTGTGTGTGTGTGTGTGTTTATGTGTGTATATAAATGAGGCTTTTACATATATTGGGCCTGAAGGCAGATTTTATTTTTTTCCTATTCAAAGTTAATTCCACAAATGACAAATGCTCAAAGACATGCATAGAAAGAATTTTAGCACAGCATTGTGTATAATAACCACAAAAAAGGGAAATAATGTAAAAGCCCATCAAATCAGGAATTGGTTAAATGCATTTCTGTTCATCCATATAACCACATACTTCCGAGTGTTTTAAAAGGTAAGCTAAAAATATATTTATTGATAAGAAAATTGTTTGCGATATGTTATTAATGTAAAATGAAGTTACAAAAACGCAATATTGTAGGGACTTTTTTTTTTTCCTGTTTTGATGGGAAATGCATCAGTGAACAGAGGCGTCTATAGACAAATACCACATAACAGTCTTGGGAGACACAGACCAGTTCAATAGCACGTTAATCTCTGGTAGGGGCAAGGCAGGATTACAAGCAATTTTCTTCTTTACATTTTTCCATTCTCCTATGGATTAATTTTGCCAATGAACCATCATTAGTTTAGCAATCACCAGGTAAAGAACTAATGCTACAGTAATTAGGGCTTGTCATCATCCCATTATTCAGATTCCAGGTCTGACTTCTTTGCCACAATCACACATATTCCCAACCTCAGCAGAAATGCGGTGGTATGCTCTGGGGGTTTCCAAGGAAATTCAAAGGGAAAGAAAGTGCCAGGTGGTCACAGGACTTGGGACTTCCCAGACAGGAGGAGTAGGAGGTATCAGAATTGTTTGTCCTTGCTGGGAATCTCTCGCTGGTTGTCAGAGAACCCCCAACATGGAGTTCTAGCTGGGAGGCTGAGTCTGCCACTTGTGAAGTATGTCATTTAAGCTCTCTTAGCACTTCCATCACTTTAAGAAAACATGCCAGAATCCTAAGACAAGAACAGGAAATGTCTTCCCGTAGTCTATCACCACCATGTGTGCCAAAAGGCGTCTCCTCCTCACCTTGGCCTCAGCCATTTCCTCCTTCCCTACTGTCCCCTGAGGCCTGGAGCGAAACATGTTTTTTGGACAAGCTCTTAGCATCAGGTTGTATGAGAAAAACTTTCATGCTCCCACATTTTTTTTTTTTTTTTTTTTTGAGATGGAGTCTCACTCTGTCACCCAGGCTGGAGTGCAGTGGCCCAATCTCTGCCCACTGCAACCTCTGCCTCCCGGGTTCAAGTGATCCTCCTGCTTCAGGGGACCCATGTGGCCAACATGGTGAAATCCTGTCTCTACTAAAAATACAAAAAAAAAAAAAAAACCAAACGAACAAAATTAGCTGGCATGGTGGCAGTCACCACTACACCCAGCTAATGTTTTTTGTATTTTTAGTAGAAATGGGGTTTCACCATGTTGGCCGAGCTAGTCGCAAACTACTGACCCCTGCCCTCCTCGGCCTCTCAAAGTGCTGGCATTAGAGGCGTGAGCCACCTTGCCCAGCCCATGCTCCCACATATTAAGAGTCTGTGTGTTCTATTTGATGAATAGAGAGGTTTCCACTCCATAGGTTGAATTCGTTTGATTCATCAGAACATTCACTTTAAACCTGCTATGTGGTAGGCACTATAGTAGGGGTTGAAGGATATAGAATTTTATTAATTAATTAATTAATTCAACAAACATGGATCAGGCACTTTCATGAGCCAGGCTCTGTGCTGGGAATACAAAGATGGACAAGGAGATCCGAAAGGAGGAGACAAACTTATGAACAGATCATCTCATTACAATAACATTTCTCCCCGACATGTAGGAAGGGATCTACTAAAAGTGACCACGTGGCTTTGGGGATAAGAAGCAAGCTCCTTGGTGCAGGACTGCCCTAGCCTCCATGGTGCCTTTGTGTTGATTAGAAAACGTTCCCAGTCTCAAGATATTTTACTTCCATCTGTCAGAAAAGTGTCTATACTGATTTTTTTTTTTTTTTTTGAGACTGAGTCTTGTTCTGTCACCCAGTTTGGAGTACAGTGGCACTATCTCAGCTCACTGCAACCTCTGCCTTCTGGGTTCAAGCGATCCTCCTGCCTCAGCCTCCCAACTAGCTGGGACTACAGGTGCATTCCACCATGCCTGGCTAATTTTTTGAACTTTTAGTAAAAGCAGTTTTTACCATGTTGGCCAGGCTGGTCTCAAACTCCTGACCTCAAGAGATCCACCTGCCTCGGCCTCCCAAAGTGCTGGGATTACGGGTGTGAGCCACCGTGTCCAGCTGATTTTATTAAAACACATTATTGTCATTGTCCAGAAAGTTGTCATAATAAATATGGAAATCTACAAAAGCTATGATGTGAATGGCATCCGTTAAACATGGCCTCGTGCACAGTGCACGACCTGCACACCTGTACATATGGCGGCTCTGTCTGGGTGGACCTGGATTGGAGGTGGGAGCATGTCCTGGCCTGGTTGAAAGTCAGGACTGACCTTGCTCCATGTGCCTTTCCCTCTGCATATAAACTCATGTCAAACAGTTTCTTATGAAGATCCTTTTGGTTTTAGCTCTGTCCTGAAGTCTGGTCTAACTAATCTAAACAGATTGAACTGATGAATGTACAGTCCTTCATTTCATGGCTCAAAGAGACTATGTGAGCCCATGGCTGGCATACCTCGAGAGACAGAATTGGAAGGGGGTTCTGGAAAGGGGATTATTATCAAGATCATGGAGGTGACAGATGCTGGAGGAAGCAAGGAATGGATGAGGAGAGAGTAACAATTCAGCTACTTCTGGCCCAAGGAGAAAATCAAAGACATCTAACTCTTAACAGGCCCACAATTTATTGCCTCCCCAAGCTAATCTAGAAATTACCTCGGCATTGATTAACCCCGACTTATGCAGTCAGTAAATCTCAATTGGGCCCCCCAAAAAGGTCCTGGGTTGAAAGGCACCTGCCAGGAAGAATGGGGGTGTGATTTAAGCCGTTGGAGGATGTGGCAAGGAACAGAAGGCCCTCCTTTCTGGCAGGCCAGCCAGCTCTCCTCCTGGAGACCCAAACCTTTACCCCACTTCCAGCGGGGCCTAGGAAGGAAATGTTCCCCCTTTCTGGGACAGGGAAGTGTCACACTGAAAACTTGTCCTCTCTGAGTGGCCCCTGATGGGAAGGGCGACTCAGATAAAGGAAACAGATACATATCTGTCGTTGGGAAGCTTTGTTTCCACACATGATATATGGTTCCGGAGGAGGAGTTAGAAAACAAATTATTGTGTCTCTTCACCACCGACAGGTCTTTAGTGGTGCCGACCAGAGAGAAGAGATGCCAGAGATTAGCAGTTACCTCACAATAGGTCCGCAGTACAGGAAAAGTGTCTTAAGTTTATCTATTGTTAAGTGATATAATTTATCGTCGCCAAGGGTTAAGGAGCAATTCCAGTCCTTTCCTACTTCAGGAACAGAGATTTATAAGATGATGCCCAAATTTAGACATTGAGGCACTGCCGGCAGAAACGTCCCCAAAGGCTGATGGCTTGTGTGTGCATTTGAAGCCAAGTCATTCACAGAGCTAATTTGAGGCTCTCCTCGGAAACTATATTTGCTTTCTGAGTGCATGGTGAGTTTTCATTTGGGCCCTGACCAGCTGACAGCTATGCAAGTTTGTAGATACCAGTAATTGAATATAGATAACCTTGATGGTTGACCTCGTCAGAGCCAGGCCTGCCTGTTCCCCATTGTTTCTGGTTTTGCCAGTAGATACTAAACTGCTGCTAGATGAATTTATATATTAAGAATTCGCTGCAGTGAGAATTGCTTATCGTTCCCTGGTCTATCCTGTAAGCTTCTATTTACTTGACGTAGTGAGCTGGGAATAAAAGCCGTGATTTGACTGTTCACTATTAGTGGCGGGGGGCAGTCTGTTGGAAAAGCTCTATTAATTTCTAAAAACAAAGGAGGCAGAGAGATCATGCTTTTGCTTTATCCAAATCGCAAAGAGAGGTTCTTATCTCCCAAAGCTGCTTGTGGTTGTCCGAAGTTGGTTCCCAGCCATCTTTTTAGTGTTCAATTTAGCTTAAAAGCAGAGTTTGAATCAAACACTGTACTGTCACCTGTGTGTAGCTCTTGTGTTTTAAGGGAAGCATTTGGAAAAGGTTCAGAATTTATGTTTAATTCAGAGAGATGCTTTAAGAAGTCTCTAAGTGGGAAAGGTGGCCATGATCCCCCTCGAGAGGGGAGAGCAGGTGACAGGGCCACATTCAGAGTGGGGTCCAAGTGAGGTGGAGTGTTAAGCTACTTGGATATCTAGGCATACGTTCACCAGCAGAATATTAACTGAGAGAATCTCTCCATGAGTGGTTCTGTAGCCATCTCTACTTTCTCCTTTGTATTCTTCTGAGTTATTGAAATGTCAACAGTGAACACAGATCACTTTTGCAATAACAAAAAAAAAAAAAGATAAAGCTGCTGAAAAAAATATTTTCTGGAAATCATGTTTTCCAGCCTTCTGGAAACGGATGTGATGTGTATTTCTCGAGACTCTCCTTCCACAGGCTTTGAACTTTGCAGCTGGCGCAGACAGGGGCTTAGGAAAGGCCAAGTCTGTGTCCCTGTCAGAGGTGTAGGGGTAAGAGGGTGGCTTCATAGACAGGCGGGGAGGAAGAGGGATAAATGCAAGTTAAGGAATATCCCAGGTAGCCACTGTCTAGCGAGTGGAATGTTGGCCACTAATAACGCAGGGTCGATTCAGAGGGTCTGGGCTTCGGATGGTGGGGGTGGGAGCTCCGGAGGCCTGGCTGCCGAGCGACTGTGTGTCACTGCTCAGCTGAGGGGATCAGCCTTTGATGCTTTCAACATCAGAACATCAGAGCTGTTCTTCATCCTGAGAAGGAAGGTTCGGGTTAGTCAGCCAGGGCAAATAGCTCAAGGGAAATTTCATTTTCCCTTTGTTGGACCCCTGGCTTTCATCTGCTGGGGATGTACATGTACATTCCCACTACCACACGGAGGGAAGGAGGCTCGCTGGACCCAGGCGTGCGCAGCCAATTTGGGGCATCTCAGTGTTGGAGGCCTTGTGAGGAGCCGAGGCACAGATCAAGCCTGGAGGAAGCCTGAAATTACCTCTCCACAATGTCCCCTGCCGTCACCAGCCAGCAGTGTGGGGACTGGCCAGGGAATTTGTCAACCCTGGCCAGTCCAACCGGTCTGACCTCCCTTCCAGCAAGAACATCCCTGTTTCTGTGTCTGCTGATTAAGGTGCATTTACCTTGTAAAGAAGGGAATGAAGAGCATGTGAGTGAGCCAATCGTCAGCGCCTTCCATAACTGTAGTGTGTGATGCCATATGTCCCGGGTTCAAATCTAGACTCTGCCTCTATGAGCTATTTAAACCTAAACAACTTATTTCATCATTCTCTGGCTTAGTTTCCTCATCTGTAGAATGGATATGGTATTAACATCAGCCTGCAAGGCTGTCATGAAGATGCAGTGAATTAACATGCACACAAAGCTCAAAAAAGGGTTCTTCAAGCATCAGCTATCATGGCAAACAGCCATTTGATATTCATTTGAACACAGTCCAGAAATCCTCAATATTTTAAAAGCAGCTTCAAGAGATGACTGCTTTTTCCAACCATGGAAATAATGTTTATAAAACAAAACCAGCCAGGCGCAGTGGCTCACACCTGTAGTCCCAGCACTTTGGAAGATTAAGGCAGGGGGGTTCCTTGAGGCCAGGAGTTTGAGACCAGCTTGGGTAACATAGTGAGACTCCCCTATTTCTACAAAAATAAAGATAAATGTAAAAATTAGCTGGGCATGATGGCACACACCTGTAATCCCAGCTACTCAAGAGGCTGAGGCGGGAGGATTGCTTGAGCCCAGGAGTTCAAGGCTGCAATGAGGGATGATGGCACCACTGCACTCCAGCCTAGACCAGAGAGAAAAATCCTGTCTCTAAAAAAATCAATAAATCAATAAAATGAAAATATAAAGCAAAACTGTGATTAAAACATGAATATAGCTTAGCAGCCTTACCTTCCATCCCCAAATATGTATTGAGTGCTTTTATTACAATGACCTACACTGACACTCAGTTCTTGGGAGCTCAATACTCCCCAGCTAGGGCTGGGTCTGGAGGGAGGTGGGAGTGAGTGCAGGTGGGACATGACAGCGGGAAGAGAAGGATTAAAGGGATGGTGAAAATCAAGCAAGGGACCGGGAGCCCTGCAGTCCAGGGAGAAAGTGACTGTCACAGATGGGACTTCAGAAAGGCAGGAGGAGCCACCGGATCCTGAGCCCCAGGCAGGCCATAGCCTGCAAGCTTCAGAGGTCTGATGAGGCCAAGTAGAGTGATAGGGTGGCTGCTGAGGTGAGCTTGACCTTGGACTGTAGACTATTTTCTGTCTAGCATGCTTAATGGTGTCTGTGAAATTTGGAGATCCCAGGTATTTTCAGGATGAAAGCAGGTCCCAGGGTGACAGCAGGTGCCCCGAGGCTCCCCGGAGAAGCAGTACAACAGACATCACCACAGGGGCCCTCTGCCTCCTCCTCTTGGGAGCGCAGTGTGGCATCAGAATGTAGGCTCTGAGAGCCACACTGTATGAACTGTGGCTGAGAGGGTCTGATGAGCCTCCATCTCTTGGGACCACGTGAGTGTGAAAATCCTATAATTAATACCTGAGATGATTAATTTAGTCAATCAACAGTATGTATTGAATACTATGTGTAAGGAACTATGCCTTGTTCTAGAAATAATTTTCTCTAGAGCTGGAATTATCTACAGTCTCACACCCAAGGCCAAAAATGACCAGGGAAAGTATTCAAAATGCAGATTCCAGAGCTCCCCCCAAGTGATTCTGATCCAGTGAAATGAGACTGGGGACTGATTATTTGCACTTGGACAAATGCAAAGTTTGCCTGCTGAGGCCAATGAGCCATACATGACATGTATGTTTGTCCCTCTATCTGGCTATCATTTACTGAGTACTTGCTATGTATCAAACCCTGAGTAGGTGCTGGGGATTGGAATGACCCTTGCACTCAAGTTATTGAAAAAGACTGGGCTCAGCAGCTGTAATGGTTCCTGCTATTTCAGACACTACAATCTTTAAAAGGTGCTTTTGCAAAAAATCTAAAGCAAGAGGCAGAAACATATTCACTAACCTATAGGTCCAGTTGTTGTAAAGTTTATAGTGAACAAAATGTACAAGACACTTATTATAAGGCAGGCACTAAGTGTTATGCCTCCTTAATTTAATCATTAGTCTTTGCAGCAACTTTATGAGACTGATGTTATACGAGTAGTCCCATTTTACAGGTAAGGACATTGAGATGTAGTCAGGATTAGTTACCAAGGCCTTGAGGTGAGCCTGCTTTTCGAACTCAGACAGTCTAACTTCAGAGCTTTCACACTTATCCATTATACTGCTTCGCAACTCAATGTGCTATTGCTGCAGTTTTGAGGCTGCAAAATGCTGTTATAAAACTAGTTATTCTGGAAGTGGATCTATACAACCAAAGGAGAAAAGAATCGTTGTTTGGGCTTGTTTTTTTTTGTTTTTTGTTTTTTTTAACTAAGAAACAGGGTCTTGCTGTGTCAACTGGGCTGGAGTGCAGTGGTGCAATAAACCATAGGTCACTGTAACGTGAACTCCTGGGCTCAAGCAATTCTCTCGCCTCAGCTTCCCAAGTAGCTGGGGTCACAGGCATGTTCCACCATACCCAGCTAATTTTTTTTTTTTAAATATGTAGATACAGGATCTTGCTATGCTGCTCAGGTTTGTCTTGAGCTCCTGGGCTCAAGCAGTCCTCCAGCCTCAGCCTCCCAAAGTGGTGGGATTATAGGCATGAGCCAACGCACCCAGCTCTTGACTTATATTTTAAAGGACCTAGGGCATCTTTATTTTCTTGAGTGCTGAGGTAGGAGTGAGAATGTGGGGCTGAGGGAAAGGCTTAACTTCACAATGGCAAGTTCAAGGGTTTAATTTTGCAAACAGCTGAAAATCTTAACTTTGAAAAGTGCATTTGGATTGGCAAAGCTTAAAGAACTTGGTGGTACCAAAATGTTGTCAAAGAAGTGGGGAAAGAGTTATTCCCATATGCCATATAAATTTGTTCAGTAATCTCAGAGGGCAATTTGGCAATACCTAGAAAAATTTCACGTGTGTGTGCGCCCTGTGATTGTGCAAAATCACGTTTAAATATGTCTGCGTGTGCCCACAGAGATGGGTAAAAGCATACTTATTAAAATATTGAAAAGACTGGAAACAACCTAAATATCCACCAATAAAGAGGGATGGTTAAAAAAGAAGGTTTCAATCCATGGAACACTTCTAGCCAGATCTCAGCATGCTGTGACAAACCCATGGCTTGAGAAACTCTAACTCTAAGAGACTTTGTCGCCTACTGGTCAGAAACACGAGTTCTGGCTTCCATTGCCTGCCATGAATCGTGGCTCATTCTTTGGCTCACAGTGTGATCATAGGCAATTTTCTAGGCCTCTTTGTGCCTTAGTTCCCTCATCTACAAATTAGAAGTGACAATATTAATATCTTGTTCATAGGTATCATAACTATTGTTATAAAGTTTAAAGGTATCAGGGCAAGCAAATCTCCTAGAATGGTGTATGTTTCATGGTGTTTGCTGCATAGTATTGCTAAATAGTCTCAATAAATGTGAGATGGGATAAGGTGATGGTGATGATGATGATGAGGATGATGAACTATGGCTTGGATGCATCTCAGACAGTAATTGAAAAAGTAACAACAAGCAAACAATGACAGAGAATAAAGTTCAGAGAAATGAACTAGGCTGTTATGAACCCAGGCAAAGATTTGATCCTTACTCACAAACTAGAGTAAGAAAATAATCAGTGGTGGCATGTAAACAAGGGGACATGGGAAGCCTTTCTACAAAAAAGAGATTTTAAGGGTTCAACATGGAGGCACTGATGTTTATGAGGGGTGAATATGGTGGTCATATATCTTCACATGACTATGGTGAAACTAACAAAAGCTTAATCCCTTGGAGGCAGAGATGCTGTCGTGGCAAACACCTCCATTCTGGCTGCGATGCCAATATCTTTTGTCATCCTGAGAGTCTGAAATGTTGTTCAGGATTTTCCCACAGTGAGAGAAATGTTTTTTTTTCCAGTCCCCCGTGAATCCCTTGGATCCAACAGAAATCTTGCTGCTTCCGAAAACATCCCTGAATTCCAATATCCAAATGTGAGTTCTTTCTCAGTGACCTGGCTACTTGCAGCCTTGCCTACTGCCTCTTGGGGTTCCTGAGGACTAGCAAAGGGGATTTCTTGATGTTTAGCAATGAGCAATGTCTCTCGGAAAACACGAGCACCTGGCATGGAGGAGATCGCAGTTCATCTTGCAGAAATTTGCCCAGTCTTTTTCCTCCAGGATAAATGACAGATTCTTTAGGGTATTAAGGTAATACTGCACCTGCAGTTCCAGCACCAAGGCTTCTGCCCTGTCATGAAGCCATTTTCGTTTCAGTGAAAGATGTAGGAGTCACATTCCAAATTGCTGCTGAATAATTCTGAGACATCTGCAGAGATTCCAAGGCAGCCACTGTGCTCTGTTTACCAACACAATTAAACCTCGACCATTCCCTGCTGCAGTACAAATATAATCTTATCTACTTAACGTCGGCCGATTAAGTCATCGGGGCTGCAAAATGGTAAACAAATATTAATAACCAAGCTATAAGTGAGTTATTTGAGTGAAGTGGAATATCATGGCAGGTTCTTAGGCCTTAAGGCGGAAAAGTTCACACCTTCTTGACACTGCTATAAAACACTGCAACATTACAACTTTTCAACCATATCTAAAAGGCCAATTTAGGTTTATTCCCATCCGCGTTTATGGCCATGGTTCAGCAGGTGTAAACCGGTAATAGCTGCAGTCCAGCTTTGGGTGGATGCCAGCACAGATGTGTTCAGTCAAATGACTAATTGAAAACCTTAGACAAAATCAGCAGCCTGGCCATTTTGCCTGCATAATAAAACAGTGCTGATAAAGGCAGTGGAGAAAAAAAATCCACCCATCTCATCATCAGTGCCATTAACAATCATGAGTAAAGATGAAAACAACGCATGGTTTATTCTGCAAATGAAGGCATATAACTAGATGGTTTCCCAGGGGCCCATTACCCATTTTAATAATACATCAAGGAGCCTGAGCAAACAGTTTGTATGTGCAAACCAAACAGAACAAACTATTTACAGTTACCGCATACAGAGACAACTCCCAGCACTCTGGATTTAACAAATTTATAAAGGTACATAACATGATAGCTATTAGCAAAATTAAAAGAGAACCATTATAGACTTAGAGGCTGCCACGCTCACCAGTGAAGAAGGAACGGCAACACCAACTTTCTATTGAGAAGAATCCACCCCCACACTTTTTTTTCTTTCTTCCAAGAGAGCAGCCTGACTTGGACTCAAATTATGTGCATGAATAATAAAATACCATCTAATTAAAAACTGTAGTTAAATATGCAAAAATTAATGGTAATGAGATTGTGCAATACCTTCGAGTATACGCACTTTATGAATTACTCACAAGAGTTCCTTTGCTTGACCTAAGCAGAGGATAACAGAAGCGACTTTGAACACTCTTGGTCCTGGTGGCCCATGGTACCCATAACACTCATGACCATGGCAGTCAATGGCCAACCTGGGGTGGAAGGTGGCTTGGCCAAAGCCTTCTCTTTTGATTATTGGAGGTGACAAGAACTGGAAGCATTAAGGTTGGCATTGTTCAAAAGGCCGGGTAGGGGTCCAGGCTGGGGCAGTGGCTTTTCACCCTAGAGTAAGAAGGGCCTTCACACAAAATCATGATAGCTGGACAAAAAGACCCTCAATAATAAGAAACAAATAAAAATATATATTTTTGGACTCACTTAAGGGTGTTTTCCTACGAGCCATCCAGAACCTTGTTGCCTTTCCTGTCACCAGTGCAAAGTTTCACTCATACTCTGGATTGTACCAGATCATTCTAGGAGACCATCCCCATGCCAACACTATTGCCCGGGACAAGAGTTGCTTCCAGAACCTTCTTCCGAGTGTGCAACCTGCTTTTCTCCCTTGTAGTCTCTGAAGCCTAGGCGACATTGTCAGCACGAGCTCTTGTGCATATTTTCCTTAGCATCATTTGAAGAGGCCACTGGTCTCCTTTTTGCCTTTCAACCCTTCGGGTACTTCACCATGCATTTGCAACAGGCTCAGCCTCAGAGCCATCCTGACATGTGCTCTAGAGGCAAGGGACTAGATCTTACCCATTGCCTTTGCTTAGAGCTTCTGAATCTCAACTTTCCCTGATCTCTATCTTCCTATTTCTCCACGGCTGGCGATTCTTCTTGAGAAAAGTCGATGACAGACTGAATGACAGCACTCCTTAAGAGGAGAACACGATTCTAGCACAGTAGACAATTTCACATCCACTGACTATGACTCCAGCTTTTGCCTCTTCGTCTGTTGAGATGGAGGCTGACATGCTGAAAAGTAAGCATTTCTTTGGGGAAGTATGTCTCATTCAGATGAGGCTGATGGAAAAACTTCTCTCTCAGCACCTTCTTGAATATACCTTGTCATCCTGCTTATGATAAGGGTTTCTTGTCAAGTCAGTAGTATCTGAGCTAATTGACACGTTCTCAACAGCCCTGTATACCAGGTAGGCTCATCAGCTATGCAAAAGAATAATCATTGTGATGTCAGCAGAGTGATCATTTTGTTCACTGCCAGCTGACCTTAACCAGTTCCGAGATTTGCATTTTATTATTTGGGGCTTACGAGAAAATGGTGAACTTGATCTACCTTTTTTTTTTTTTCTTTCTCCCATTGAAAAAGTCAGAATTTCTCCTTTCCTCTCTCATAGGTTCTACCTGGCCTTCTCAATAAGTAGCCAGTTTCAATGGTAGAAGCACAGTGGTAAGAATTGTTAGTGTCTGACATGGTAAAGGTACAAATTTGAACAGGCTGAGCCTTCTTAAAATCATTAAATAAATCCCGATTTGTTTAGGGATCTTAAAAAGACTTGGTGCCCCAGCTTGGGCAACATGATAAGACCTCGTCTCTACAAATTAGCTGAGCATAGTGGTATGTGCCTGTAGTTGCAGCTACTGGGGAGGTTGAGATGGGAGGATCACTTTAACCCTGAGAGGTCGAGCCTGCAGTGGGCCATGATTAAGCTGCTGCACTCCAGCCCAGGTGATGGAATAAGACCCTGCCTCAAAAAAAAAAAAAAAAAAAAAAAAAGACTTGATGCCTCATAAATATTTTCTTATTGATATTGATTGATTGATTGATTTTTTATTTACATCTCCCAAATAAGTGGGATTTGAGAAATCATTGAACATAGAGCCTCTGGTGTCATTGAGACTACATTCTGTGTTTTGGCTTTGCCACATGCTAGTTGTGTGAACTTGGGCAATTTTCCTCACCTTTCTGAGTTTCAGTTTTTTCATCTACAAGTGGGAATAATTATAGTGACTCCCTATAGGGTTCCTGTGTTGATTAAATGAGATAGTGACCATGCATTTGCAACTGGCTCAGCCTTCAAGGGCCACCCTGATATTTGCTTTAGAGGCAAGGGACTAGATCGTACCCATTGCCTTTGCTTAGAGCTTCTGAATCTCAACTTCCCCCGATCTCTATCTTCCTATTTCTCCATGGCTGGCGATTCTTCTCGAGAAAAGTTGATGACAAAATGAATGACAGCACTCCTTAAGAGGAGAATGTGATCTTAGCACAGTAGACAAGTTCAGACCCACTCAATATGACTCCAGTTTAGCACAACACCAAGCATTGTAAATAGTCGATGAATAGTAGCTGCCATACAAGAACCACCACCACCGCCACAATGCTTACTAGAGCTGCTTTTCAATAATATCACTGAAAACAGCATAGGAGGCCGGGCGCTGTGGCTCAGATCTGTAATCTCAGCACTTTGGGAGGCCGAGGGCAGATTACCTGAGGTCAGGAATTTGCCAACATCGTGAAACCCTGTCTCTACTAAAAATACAAAAACTAGCTGAGCGTGGTGGCAGGTGCCTGTAATCCCAGCTACTCGGGAGGCTGAGGCAGGAGAATCGCTTGAACCCTGGAGGTGGTGGTTGCAGTGAGTTGAGATCCCGCCATTGCACTCCAGCCTGGGCGACAAGAGTGAAATTCCGTCTCAAATAAATAAATAGATAAATAAATAAAAACCAGCACAGGAAAAACAGAAGGAGTCAAGAAGATTTGGGACAAAAAGAGAAATAGATGTCCTGGGAATAAGCATAATAGAGTAGTCTCCCCTCATCCATGAGGGATTCATTCTAAGACTGCCCACCACCGCCTCTCTGAAACCTCAGAGAGGACTAAAGCCCATATACACTACACTTTTTCCTGTACATACATACTTTTGATAAAGTTTAATTTATAAATTAGACACATAACAGATCAACAGCAATAACTAATAATAAAATAGAACAATTATAACAATATACTGGGCTAGGCGTGATGGTTCACACTTGTAATCCCAACACTTTAGGAGGCCAAAGTGGGAGGATCACTTAAGGCCTGGAGTCTGAGATCAGCCTGGGCAATGTGGCAAGACTCTGTCTCTATAAAAAATTTAAAAATTAGCAAGTGTGGTGCCATGTGCCTGTGGATTCAGCGGCTCAGGAGGCTGAGATGAGAGGGTCATCTGAGCCCAGGAGGTCGAGGCTGCAGTAAGCCGAGAGCTGCAGTAAACTGAGATCACATTGATGCACTCCAGCTTCAGAGAGGAGCGAGACCCTATCTCCCAAAATAAAAATACTCCCCCCAACACCAATATACTGTCATAAAAGTTACGTGAATGTGGTTTTTCCTTCTCTTGCAAAATACGGTAATAATTTTCGACCAGAATTCACCAAAGATAACTGAAACTGTGGAAAGCAAAATCAGGGATAAAGGGAGACCACTGTAATTATCATCCTTTTATAGATTTTCAAAGTGTGTTTTTTGTTTGTCTGTTTGGTGTGCGTTTTTTTTGTTTTTTTTTGTTTTTTTTGTTTTTTGAGACAAAGTCTTGCTCTGTTGCTCAGGCTGGAGTTCAGTGGCGCCATCTTGGCTCACTGCAACCTCTGGCTCCTGGGTTCAAGCGATTCTCCTGCCTCAGCCTCCCAAGTAGCTGGGACTACAAGCATGCGCCACCATGCCTGGCTAATTTTTGTATTTTTAGTAGAAACACGGTTTCGCCATGTTGGCCAGACTGGTCTCAAACTCCGAAACTCAGGTGATCCACCCGCCTCAGCCTCCCAAAGTGCTGGGATTACAGGCGTGACCCACCGTGTCTAGCCTTTCAAAGTGTTTTGATGTACATTATTCAAAGTAACTAACGGTTAACGTATTTTTGACTGAAAGAAATAGAATATAAACAGCTTAAAAGTTTAGGATATCTGTTGTCCTACATAGCAAGAAGCCCAGAGGTTTCCAGGGGTGTTTGGCAGTTCCTGGATTCCAGGGTTGTCTCCCCTGGAAGTGTCTTGGCTTCCTATTATAGCTCCAAGATGGCTGCCATAGCTCCAGCCCTAACAGCCCCACAGAAACCTCATCAAAAAGAAGGAAGACTTGGGAGCAGGGGATGGGGCTGGTTTTCTCCTTGCTCATCCCTCATGGAAGAAATCTCTTCCCAGGCTGCCCAGCAGGCTTCTCTTTATGACTCATTCACCATAACTGGGTCACATGTTTATCCCTACAGCAGTCACAGAGAAAGGAGAATGAGATTCTCATATCTGGCTTGGACTCATCATGACTCATTCACTAGAGGGGCATTTCACTACACTCAGCTGTGCAAAGATGTTAGATCAGAAACTTCAAGCTTGCTGGCAGATGGAGTAACAAGACCAAGAAGATGAACTTGGTGGTTCATTTCCTTATGATCTGATCAAAAGGAGGCATACGTTTATCTGGAGTGGAAAATTTTTCTTGGCATTAAATTCTTGGAGGAATTTACTGCAGGGATTCTTCCATAACGGACATAGTAACATAATGCATAATGTAAAAAAAAAAAAAAAAAATCAAAACAGGCAAATGCTCTGCCATTATGAAAAAGAGCAGTGGTTTTTTAACATTTTGTTTTCTGTTGGGATGTACATGAATGTCACGAACCCAGGTTTTGACCAATGTTAAAAAATTTGTCAAAGAAGCTAACCTCTATGGTAATGGAATAGATCAGGATGAATAATAGTACACTGGAAACAATCAGTACATTTTTTGGCAAAGATAAACTGGGCTTTGGATTATGTGTAATTCTGATGTAGCCTAAATCATATCCTCTTCTCTCCCATTCAAACAGGCAAATGAGTGAGAGTGAGGCTGTTCTATTGATCTCTTTGAATTGGCTTTATTTATACATACAAGA
Organism: Macaca fascicularis; assembly: GCF_037993035.2. Lineage (NCBI taxonomy): Eukaryota > Metazoa > Chordata > Mammalia > Primates > Cercopithecidae > Macaca > Macaca fascicularis. Next base: position 50,476,215 of record NC_088394.1, read on the forward strand.
GTCAATCACTTGCAAAACTTCATTGGCTCTTATTAGTTTAACTGCTGTGCCTTATTCTATGCACCACAGTCGTAAAGTAGAGACAAGCCTCCTGGATTCCTGCTCAATCTTCAGAAGAGTGAACAAATTCACCTTCGTGAGAAAAGGTACATCGTCAAAGAGAACACTCTGCGTCTGGGCGTGGTGGCTCACTCCTGTAATCCCAGCACTTTGGAAGGTCAAGGTGGGAGGATCACCTGAAATCAGGAGTTCGAGACCAGCCCGACCAACATGGTGAAACTGCATCTCTCTACTAAAAATACAAAAACTAGCCAGGTGTGGTGGCGGGTGCCTGTAATTCCAGCTACTCGGGAGGCGGAGGTTGCAGTGAGCCGAGATCGCGCCAGTGCACTCCAACCTGGGTGACAGAGCGAGACTCGGTCTCAAAAAATAAAAATAAAGAGAACATTCTGACATTTCCTGACGTTTGCCAAGTCATTTTTCTTTAAAATTACCTTAACTAGATTTGTACACTATCTTAATAGCTGAGACTTATTCTATTGGAAAAGGATGATAGCCCACTTTATCTCTGGCTAATATTTTTTAAAAGCTCTGTAATCATCTGTGGTTATTCCTACTTATCCAGGTCTTCAAACCTGTGTGACCTTCTATCTATTCATATAGAGACAAGTTGGCTTGCACCGAGCATACACAGAGCCCCGAGATCCCTGTAGTCACCATGCAAATACCATCATTGGCCCACATCATTGCTTGGGAGAGCCTCTGGCCACCAGATACAGAGTAATCTCATGATTTGATCATGAGTGAGCACACTTACCTTTTAAGAAAATTCTCATACCTATTTATAAGAAAGGAAATAAAGTACTTACTGCTGTGGAAGAAAACTTCTGTATCAAAGTATTTGTCAGTCTGGTTCTAGAAACAGTAATTGTTAAAGCCTTTTTCTTTTAAAAAAAGATTTTCATTTTTTGTAAACAAGTTTAGGGAAGATACCTGATTGATTAACGGGAATCCTTCATGCTGAGAAATTTCAAATTTTCATAAAAGTACAGTACATGAGAGTCAACAGATTGGTGGCAAAGTGGGAAAATGCAAGGCACTTTATCCAATTGTTCTATAATTATTTATTGAGCACCTAATGTATGCCTGCTACTGAACTCAGTCTTGTAGGGGATATGGAGAGGAGTAAGGCCTAGTACTTAACGCCTTCCCTGAAATGGTTCCATCTTACAAAGGCCAGCATAAATGAGTGTTGCAGGCCAAGAAAGGACTGGGCAAATGTGTGATCCCATGCGGTGTCTTAAGGGGTGGATGCTACTCAGCTCCCGTAATGATTTCCATCTGGGAATGCTATCCTGACAGTTAGATCATTTCATTTTAGAAGACTAATTGGAAATCTAAAATTTAATGTAACCTTTTTCTACTTTTCAATGTCAAGTCATTCATTTAAATAAAATAAAAACTGTGAAGGAAAACGAAAACACACAGTAAGTTTGCTGTATTTTTCTGAACCGATTTTTCTAGTTTTGTTTTGGCAGCATGAAAACGCAACTCTTAATGGCATTCATTTTCTGTCCATTTTGTCTTGTGAAGAAATTGATTATATTTATGTCAGCCAAAAATACCTTTGGACCTTTAAATCACTTTTTTCTTACTTTTTAAAGAGGACAGTATTTCTGTCTAATTGACCAGCACCTGCCCTTATGAGATGTTGGCCCTCATAAGAGATGTTGAGAAACGGTGCAGGGGCTGCCAACACATTTCAATGTGGTTTCAGCTGCCATTTGAGACTTGCTTTACTTCATCTTACGTGGGAGTGAGACTAGTGGTTGAAACCTGATGGCAAAGCAGAAGAATGAGAGAAGAGGAGACAAAATATATATATATGTGTGTGTGTGTGTGTGTGTATATATATATATAGAGAGAGAGAGAGAGAGAAAGAAGGAGAGAGAGGGAGAGAAAGTAGTATTCCTGGGAATGTGTAAAAGACTGAAATTAATTATTCTTAGATACTTATTGAGCATCTATTATGCAACAATCTTTGTTTCAGGTGTAGAGTATTTGGCTGCTTGGGAGCAAAGTCCCTGCTGTCATGAAACTTACATTCTAGCAGGGGTGTGGAAAGGACAGACATGAGTAAGTAAACAAACAGGGTCATTTGAATGGCAATACACGTGCTAATGATTGAAATAAGACAGGGTGGTAGGATATGACTGGGAGCTACATTTGTGGGAGTGGTCAGGGAGGCCTCTCTGAGAAGAAGTAATTGGAGCCAAAACGTAAACGGTGACAAGAAGCTAGCTACGCAGAGGTGTACAGGGAGGTGGTACGGAACAGAGGGCCAAATAACCTGGAGTTATTACACACTGGGTCAGTTATTCCCATCTTCAGTTATTTTTCTAGTCTGTTTAACAAAGGGAAAATATCTCGATTTTGGTGTTTGTAGGTCTTTTGATTAGCAAGATCTTTCTAATGGCTGTCTCTTGAACATGGAGCACAGGAGATCGAGACCATCCTGGCTAACATGGTGAAACCTCGTCTCTACTAAAAATACAAAAACTTAGCTGGGCGTGGTGGCTGGCACCTGTAGTCCCAGCTACTCGACAGGCTGAAGCAGGAGAATCGCGTGAACCCCGGAGGTGGAGCTTGCAGTGAGCTGAGATCGCGCCACTGCACTCCAGCCTGGGCGACAGAGTGAGACTCCGTCTCAAACAAAAACAAAAACAAAAAACAGAGAGAGAGCAGATCTCAAGCCTAGAACCATCAGCAAGCAGCAATGGCTGGCTAGCATTCATAATATTATTTTATTTGTTCTTTATTTTCATACTTTCTTTTTGATTTTCCACTTGCCATTGTGATATCAAAATTTCTTTTTGATTAAATGTAGTTCAGTGAAAAAAATGAATCAAATATAAAGACAAATACTAATTAAACCACAGGATAGGGGTTTCCAGAATTAAGACAAGGGAGTGTTTTTCTTTCCCCTTCTTTTCCTGGGAATTACTTCCAAATGTTCAGAAGAATAAAAAACCAAAATGCAGCCTTCATCACTGCTGGAACTGGAAGCCATCTGTGGTACTTAATCATAATACATTAAAATGGAAAGCTAGTAGAGAAGAGGTGACCAAGTTAGCGGAGTCAGGGTGATAAGCTGCAAAAAATAAAAGTAGGTAGATAAGTGAAAGCCTAGGTACATATACACTAAGATGGCCCAGGGCACTTTGTTTGCCCAGTCTCCAGAATGCATCATCAGGCTTATAGCCCATAAATCAGAGGTGGAGGACTTGAGAATTCCTCTCTGGAGAAACTAGAACCAGAGAAAATATGCAGGAACACACTAAAAGGCTGGTTTGCCACCTAATTACCCACCAGTCAACAAGCTCTCTCAAGAACATGGAACCGCTGGTCAATTTTTTTTTAATGATTTATTTATTTATTTATTTATTTATTTTGCAATGGAGTCTCACTCTGTCGCCCAGGCTGGAGTTCACTAGCGCGATCCTGGCTCACTGCAACCTCCACTTCCCAGGTTCTCCCGTCTCAGCCTTCAAGTGGCTGGGATTACAGGCGCCTGCCACCTAGTATTAGCTGCCACGCAGCTAATTTTTGCAGAGATCGTGTTTTGCCATGTGGGCCAGGCTGGTCTCGAATTCCTGACTTCAGGTGATCCGCCTGCCTTGGCCTCCCAAAGTGCTGGGATTACACGCGTGAGCCACCATGCCCGGCCTAAATGTTACATTCTTAAATAAAAATTGGCTGCAAAGGATTCACAGATATTAAAAGAAAATTCTCTGCAAGAAAGACCTCACACAAGAAATTAGAAGTAAAGAAATTCTGAGGTATCTGAGTTAATGCAAGGGGTAGAAGAAAATGTCACAATATTATAATCAATATTTTCAGGGAGACGAAAATGTATTGCATCCATGAAACAAGAACATGATACCATTGCTTTTAAGGTTCATAAAGAACAAACAATTAAAAACTCTATAAATTCAAAGTAGAGTTGCAGAAATAGCAAATGCAATTTAAGGATTAGAAGGTACAGTTGAAAAGATCTCTCAGTTAATGAAACAAAAAGACTGAAAGATGAAAAGAAAATATTTAAAAATTGCAAGCTCTAATAGGGAAGTCTGACTTCTGGCTATTGGGCATTCTAGAAAGGAAAAACAGAGAGAAAAAATAGAGAGGACACAAAGTGAAAGAGTAAAAATGATCAAGGAAAAAAAAATTAGAAAAATTTTTAGGACTAAAGGTCATGAGTTTTCTCACAAAAGTTGAAAGAATCCAATCAGAGTTCAGCACAATGAAATTTAAAAGGTCCACCTTAGGCAAATCAGCATGGTATTCCAGAACACTGAAGATAGATGCCCCAACAACTTTATAAGAGAAAATAAGAAATTATGCCACATGCGAAGGACTGGAAAGAAAAATAAAATACGATTGTTAGCAAAACTAGGAGAGAGGAAATATGATACATATTTACTTTAACATACTGAATGAAAATGAGTTTTCAACCTAGAATTCTATACCCAGACAAACTATCAAGGGTTGGGGTAGAATCTTACAGACAGAAAATGTATCTCCAATGGGCTCCTTCTTAGGAAGTGACTAGAGGATGTAATTCATCAAAGAAAGGAGCTTGAAACCCAGGACACAAATCTAGTACATGAAAGTCCTAACAGGCAACTAGCCCAGATTGGAGCAGGAGGGCAGAAGTCTCCGGGAAGAAGGTTGCAGGAGAAAATAAAAAAGAGAATTAAACTGATAGATGATCTGATACGTTGAACACATGGATAATTGAATCAAGAAGCTATTGGGGGAAATAGGAAGAATTTTAAGTAGGTATTTTGAAAATGAAGAAAATGGTCACAACAGCATGGAGTGCAGGCTGGATGTATGCATTGTATTCTGCAGGCAGGAGTGAAGTAAAGATCAGTTGGCTTGCTTGAGTGCTTTTGCCTCCATTAAAGCCATCAGATGCCCGCCGTGTAGCAGGAAAGTGGGCGATCCTCTATGAGCATGTGTTAAGGTCAACTTTCCAGTGGCCTGCAGGGCTTCTTTGCATCTTGGGCTCTGCTGTCCAGGCTGGCCCTGGACTGAGCGGGACCCTAGAGTATTGATTCCCGCACTCCTCCCTAAGGAATTCTATTCCTCTAGGAAATGTTTCCTAACAGATAAATCCTCAGATGGTGCAAGTTCTCATCAAATGCATATACATAATAAACATATTTTTGACAGTTTATCATTTTCTCATTTGTGAAATGTTTTATGACTGTTCATCTTTTTCCAGGCAGGAGAAACACGTTTGGAACCAGCTTCTGTGAGGGGCTTTTAATGCCCCCATCGAGGGAAAGGGTGTTTCTGGCCCACACAGACTTCACTCCATACAGCTGGGACCTGACCTTGGAGCAATTTTAGGGAAGGAAGTGTTTTCCTTCTTGATCGCCAGCTTCCCTCTGGACAAAGGCTGGTGGTTGGACAGTGGTTTTAATTGCACTTAAGGAATTAAGGGATGACTGGCCAGGAATGGTGGCTCATACCTATAATCCCAGCACTTTGGGAGGCTGAGGTGGGCAGATCACCAGGTCAGGAGCTGAAGATCAGCCTGACCAACATGGTGAGATCCTGTGTCTACTAAAAATACAAAACTTAGCCAGGCGTGGTGGCACGCGCCTATAATCCCAGCTACTCAGGAGGCTGAGGCAGGAGAATCGCTTGAACCCGAGAGGCAGAGGTTGCAGTGAGCCGAGATCATGCCATTGCACTCCAGCCTGGGCAACAGAGTGAGGCTCCATTTCAAAAAATAATAATAATAAATAAAATAAAAAGAATTAAGGGATGACCTAGGCAGAAAAGGACAGAACTGACCCAGAGAAAGACTGACGGTAGTGTCAGGGTAGGGGAGTCATGTTTCTGATTTTGTCAACACCAGACTTGAAGCTTGTCCCAGCTGCAGACAGGGGACCTCAGATTGAGGTATGTTGATAGGCAGGGAATCCCCGTGTGACCCTGAGTGTAACCAGATTCTTCAAGGGTCCCCTTTCCTTTCATATCCATATAAAAAGGCTTACGTACCTACTCACTGAAGAAAGAACAACCTCTTGGCAAGAAGTCTGAAGATTCCTTAGGTCAGGGCCTGTCTTCTCTCATTCTGAAGTCCTGCACCGTGCTGGAGCTCCATCGGCCATGATGTGCCCACCATATCCGGCTCAGCGCCTTCCTGCCATCCTCAGAGGGCCATAACCTGTCTGCTGTAAGTTGCAGACCCCATTGAAATTTTCTAATAATGAGGGCAGGCCCAGTCTTAACGCTTGTATACCCAGGAACACAAATGAAGGCCCACTCACCAGAAGTCTAAGGATTTAAAAGTTTTCCTTGAATTTGGAATTTGTGGACTCCTCAGAGTTAGGCCTGTAGCCCATCCCTCTTCCCTCCACCACGCAGTTCCCTTGCACACTGGGAGGTACCTCTAGCTCACGGGTGTAGACCCTCACATGACTCTCTGTCCACACACCATAAACACAGCCACCTCTTGGCTGCCTTCAGGCCTAGGGCAGTTAACCCTTGGAAAGCAGTCCCAGAAATGGGCTTGGGGCAATGTGGCCAGGAAATTCCAGGGTCCTGGATATGGGCTAGACCAGTGACAGATAAACTATGGCTGATGGGCAAACCCAGCCCACCATCTGTTTTTGTATGGCCTGCCAACTTCAGATAGTTTTTACATTTTTAAATGATTGGAAATAATCACAGTAGCATAATATTTTGTGACACATAAAATGATGTGAAATTCAACTTTCGATGTTTATAAAAAAAGAATTATTGAAATCCAACTATGCACATTCATTTACATAGCAATATATCATCTCTAGCTGCAGTTGTGCTACTACAGCAGACTGGAGCATTTGTGACAGAGATGGATGGGTTGGCAGAGCTGAAAATACTATCTGGAGGATAGTAAGTATCTACAGAGAAGAAAAATCTAGAAAAACAGGTTGCCAGCTCAGGTGGACACTGCAATCTCCTTGGCTATGGGGAGGGGCCCCAGGCAAAGAGGGACCCTGGTGGGGCCCTCTAGCACACAGCAGCCAGGACTGGGGCCCCTCTTGCCAGGGTCTGAGGGTACAGAGGTGGTGAAAAGAAGTCCCGTCGCAAAGCAGAAAGCGATCCTCTTCAATCAGAGTGTAGATACTGCAGTATAATTGAACACCTTTCTAGAAGTTCATAGGCTAGTCCTTGGCACACAGAAAACTCCCCCCTGGTTGGGTTCCTCCTGGGGTCCTAAATTGCTGCTCCTTCCCCACCTGTCCACCCCCGCTCCCGAGGACAAGATCTATCTCTTCTCACTCCAAAGTCCCATGCCACACTGGAGCTCCACTGGCTGTCTGCCATGATGTCCCCATCCCACTTTGCACCTTCTTGCCATCCTCCAAACCGATGATGTGAGACATAGACCCTACTGAAAGCTTCAGAATAATGGGGGCAGGGCCACTGCCCTGAGGGCTTCTCCTATCTCCTCCCAGTCCAAATTCCAAACCCTCTCTCAGGTCACCGGTGTCAGTGAGAAACTCCCAAATTCACGTTACTCCATTACACAGAGTCATGGCCTCTCTCTTTTTCTCACTGGCTTCTCACTAGAGCAGCCCAGATAACTTCACTTTAAAAATTAAAAAAAAATTAAATTGTAGTAAATATACATATATTAAATTTATCATCTTAACCCATTTAAGTATACCATTCAGCAATGTACAGTCAATAAGTACATTGATACTGTTCTGCAACCATCACCACCATCCACCTCCAGACCTCTTCCATCTTCCAAACTGAAATTCTGTCCCCATTAAACAATAACTCCATTCCCTTTCCCTGTCCCCATTCTTGCACTGCTATGAAGAAATACCTGAGGCTGGATGCAGTGGCTCATGCCTGTAATTCCAGCACTTTGGGAGGCCAAGGCAGGTGGATCACTTGAGGTCAGGAGTTCGAGATCAGCCTGGCCAACATGGCGAAGCCCTGTCTCTACTAGAAATACAGAAATATTAGGCGGGCATGGTGGCAGGTGCCTGTAATCCCAGCTACTCTGGAAGCTGAGGCAGAAGAATCACTTGAATCTGGGAGACAGAGGTTGCAGTGAGCCAAGAAGGTACTATTGCACTCCAGTCTGGGTGACAGAGAGAGACTCTGTCTGAAAAAAAGAAAGAAAGAAAGAAAGAAAGAAAGAAAGAAAGAAAGAAAGAAAGAAAGAAAGAAAGAAAGAAAGAAAGAAAGAAAGAGGAAAGGAAGGAAGGAAGAAGAAGAGGAAGAAGAAGAAGAAAGAAAGAAAGAAAGAGAGAGAGAGAGAGAGAAAGAAAGGAAGGAAGGAAGGAAGGAAGGATAGAAGGGAGGGAGGAAGGGCAAGAGAAAGAAAGAAAGAGAAAAAGAAAGAAATACCTAAAACTCGGTAATTTATAACGAAAAGAGGTTTAATTGGCTGGTGTTTCTGCAGGCTGTACAAGAATGGCACCGGCACCTGATCTGCTTCCACGGAGGCCTCAGGAAGCTCTTGCTCATGGCAGAAGTCAATGGGGAGCAGGCTCGTCATATGGCCAGAGTAGGAACGAGAGAGAAAGAGTTGGGGGTGGTCAGTGGGGGGAATTGGGTGGAGGCACACACTTAAACAACCAGATCTCCAGAGAACTCACTATCACAAGGACAGCTTCAAGCGGTGAGGGATCTGCCCCCATGACCCAAATGTCTCCCACCAGGCCCCACCTCCAACACTGGGGATTACAGTCCAATATGAGATTTGGCAGGAGCAGACGTTCAAACTCAATCTCACCACCTCCTGGCAGCCACCATTCCACTTTCTGTCTATGAATTTGATCACTCTACGTACCTCATGTGAGTGGAATCATGCAGTATTTCTTTTTGTGACTGGCTGATTTCACTTAGCTTCACATCAAGTTTCATTCATGTTGTAGCATGTATGGGAATTTCCTTCATTTTTAAGGCAGAGGAGTATCCCGTTACATGTCCATACCATGTTTTGTCCATTCATCCATTGAGGAACACGAGGTTGCTTCCACTTCTTGCCTATTGTGAACAGTACTGCTATGAACACAGGCGTATAAATATCCCTTTAGGACTCTGCTTTCAGTTCTTTCAGGCATATATCCAGAAGTGGAATTGCTGGATTATACTCTAATTCTATTTTTAACTTTTTAAAGGAAGCACCATAGAGTTTTCCATAGGGACCTCACTATAAAATATTCCGCCAATAGCAGGCAGCCTTACTTTTTACAACCAAAAAAGCTCATGAAGGTGTTTGCCCGACGAAAGTGTCACTCATCTTAAAAAAAATCCGCTTTCTTTAAAGCAGTAGTTTTTGACGGTGGCTACACATGAGAATCATCTGGGGAGCTTTTGAAAAAAATACCAATGTGAGTTGGTGTTGTGAGGGAGTACCTCAGGCCAATGAAATTGGAATCCCTGGGGGTGGAGTTGGGCACAGGTATTCTTTTCATTTTCTCCATCATTCCCCAAAGCACAGGGTCAAGAGCCCCTGCCCTTGAACAACCAGCTTGCCCTGCAGCCAGCTTTTAAAATAACTTGTCTTTTCTCTTGTGGAGCAAGAGGACCTTTCCAAGCACCCAGCTCCAGGAAGCAATAGACACGTCCCTGCACTCATGACGGGTGTTGGGCATGGAGGTGGTGACACATGGCTTCCTGGTGTGATAGCGGGTGTGTCAGAGACAGACGCCATCTGGAGTAGAGAGGAGGGGGGGCTGAGATTGAGCTGGCCACACCCGGTCCCTTCAGCACCTACTCCCATCCAGGGACACTTCTAGGGCCCCTCTGTCCCTGTCTCCTCAAATCTCTCTTTCTGGGGGGAACAGTCCCCCTGACCCTAACACCATTTGAGGGTGAGGTCATCTTCTTGATCCCCGACTAAGTCCAAATTCTGAATCTTCCTCCCACAAGTAACATTAAAATAAGCTCTCAGGTCACAATCAAGAGACTAAAAAGAATTATTTTTACATTTTTCCTTGTGAATCCAAATAGCCATTTTATTCTGCAGTGGTAATTTCAGGAACACCATGCAGCTTGGATATCTTCCTAGAGAGGTACAGATGCCAAGAGAGATTTTGCAACATTGCTTTGGTGAAATAGATTGTGGCAAGGCCACCGTATGCGCTTAAATGGTCTAGAATGATGAATACTGCACAGCATTTTTTTGCTTTTCCAAGAGTGGCCCTTGTAGGTTTAATTGTAAAGTATAATTACTTCAAGACATCATAATTTGTTGTGTACAATATAAATCAGTAGAACTCCATGGAATCATGTTTTTAATGTAGACCCCAAATAAAATGTTCTTTTATGACATAGCAGATGTTTCTTAATTCACTAGCGCCATGCATTGGGGTATTAAGATTATTCCTTGGCATTTTATTATGAATAACATACTTGCTCTATCATTAAGTGGGCCATTAAAGACATAAACAAGCTTTTATGCCCTGGTTTTCAACAGCTGCTGGTGGTCTACCAAGTGATAATCCAGCTTTCAGCAAATATTCTTCAGCTCCGAGAAATAAATACATTTAATAGGGCAACCTCGGGTCAGTCAGTCCACAGCTTCTTGGATCCTGGCTTTGGGAAATTCTTTACCCAGGAATATGGACTGAAGGGGTGTGCTTTGGGTGAGCTGTTTTTGAGAGCCAATTTTCTTGAGAATGTCTGTGTGTGTGTGTTTCTTTAAAATAAGAATTAAAACAAATAAAAAGGAAGAGAAATGTCAGAAAAAGACTACGCCTTGGAGGAGGTGCTGGGGCTCTGAATTCTCACAAATCCTGGAACCCGTGCTTTGGAGGAATCAGCTGAGTTGATTTTATGTCACAAACAAAGGGAGGGAAGGACAGTGTAGGTCACAGGCCTACATTCGGCCACTGGCTTGAATCTGAGCGGATGTGACCCCTCTGTGACAATGTTCCCAAGGTGTACTGGGAGGAGCCTCGTGCCTTATAACTAGGATGGGAGCCAGATAAGCTTTCCCTGTTTGCCACCTTGGACTTCCTAAGGATAACAACTCCAGGCAGCCGAGAAGCAGAGCTGGGGAGAGTGCTGAGATAGGAAACGCCGAGGCCTGTATTATCGTTGGCTCCCCGTTTCCGTGTTTCCTGTGCCAGAGGTAGCCCCGAAGGGTGCTCAACTTTACAGCGCTAATGTACACAACAACATCCTCCTACAAGCAGATGTTAGAAGGAGAAAAAGAAGCCACTGGGGGTGCGTGGGGGCGGGGTGTTCGGGAGGGGAACCTGATGAAAATTTGCATTAAGCTTGCACTGCTCCCACCCCAGGAGACGCTTGGGACAATGAAGGAAAAAGGGGGAAGGTGGAACTGACTTTCAAGTCTGGTCAATTCCAGATCTATTACAAGATCTGCCATCAACTGGAGGCTGGAGAAAGAGTTATAACTGATACAGTGAATCAGGGAACAGAGACCCATCTTAACAGAGGCGCTTCTTGGGTACCTGGGTAAACATGATTACCGCACGGTAATTCCATAGGTTACAGGGGAAAGGACAGTTGGGGGAGATATTAAGCACCTCATCCTAAAGGATGACAGCTACAGCAGAGACTGCAGAAAGGCCTTTTGTGTTTTGTTTCTCTTCTATAAATAGGGTTTTAGTAATTTTATTTTCCTCTTTTTTTTTTTTTTTTTGGTTGCTGATGAGGGTTTATTTTTCTTTTTGTGTTCTATTTCATTTTGTAGTTGGATGTACCATTGTTCTGGGCTGACAAAAAATAAAACGGAGAGGGGAGTGGGAGGCAGGAACCACACTGTGAGTGAAGTTGGCAAAAGGAGAATTAGGAGGTCACCTCCCCGTAACGCACAGTCTCTGAGGTTTGCAGTGTAGCCGGCATATCAGTTCTTCCAGGGGCATATCTAAAATATTCCTGTGCCCTGGTGGAACCATGAATGTACCTAGCCTGGTCTTTTTATTTATTTTTTTCTACTCACCTGATTGGAAAGTCAAGTTTGATCGTACTTTTCCATTATGTTAATTACAACTCTAATAGGATTTTATGGTGTCCTCGATGACATCACTTTGGAAACATCATTCAATTGGGTGGCCTGATTTCCTCTCGATGATTGTACAAAATAAACACGCAAGCCTTCTGTTCATAGCCACACACTGTGTTTCTAAACACACGCACACACACACACGCATTTTTAACCACGTCAAAAAGGAAACAGGGCTGCCAACTTCTCAACATTCAACATGATTTTGAATTAATATTAGTCTATTAAAAAGAGCTGTAATCAGAAGAAAAAACTTAGCCCGATTCGCACAACAAACACATTTCACAGTTGTTTTGGACAAATGCCCTCAGTGAATATGTTTAAAGTCATGTACAACAGGAATATGTTATCACAAGTAACCATGTTTTAATAAACACTTCATCTTTTTGTATTGCTTTCTTTTCATCACAATAATAGAAATATAACACCATATATCACTGTAAAACACATTTCCACATAAATGCTGATAAGCACAAAATATTTTTCATCATTTACATTTTAACTGTAATAATATATGGCAGGATTAAAGCTGCATCCATCATGTGTCTAACTAACCTTGCTGTAATGAATTTTTAAATGTAATGGTTTCTGTCGCAAAGTAAAATCGTACATAATGTCTACTGACACAGTATGCTGGCGGATGGGTGGGTTTAAAAATGTAAATGCAACTTCATTTTTAATTAGATTTATAAACTTCACCACCTCCCCTCCACCCCCCTTCCCAATTATTTAAAGTAAGAAATACAAGAAGCATGAAGATGTGAGGCACTGCCAAACAGCGCACTCCTTGAGTTATTTGAAATCACTTGCTTGTTGGAGATCTGTGAAATCTGTGTGTGCGCGTGTGTATGTGTTTTAAGAGTGAGGCACCCAATTGAAACAAAAGCTTATGGAAATCATGGTGAGGAAAGCTTTCTAGGGCGTCTGGAGGGGCTTCGCTACCTGGGGCATACTCTTTATGACAGTGCTCAGGATCACATTTGGGGTTGGAGGGGCATCAGGGGTGTGAGCTGGAGGGATCTAGGTCAAGGACAAATGCATTCCTCTCTCTGCTTGAAATAACAAATAAGCCGACTCACCAGAGAAGAATCATTAAAAATAATTTGCACAAGCTTTCGGTTGTGTGAGCTCTTTTTTGATACAATATTTCCTTCCATGATTATCACTGCGGACATGTCCCAGCCATATGGAAGTGAGCTGGGCTGGGAGCCTCCACAATACCTGAGTGGTTAATTAAGAGCCGTTGCCCGGCCACAAGAAGCAGGTTTGAAATCCCTCTTCAGTCTCCGACAATGAGTAGCTTTTTTAGCAGCAGAAGTCACCAGGGACAGCCAGAAGCGAGGGTAATTATTTGAGATAACATACAGCTGAAGAGAGTGTGTGTGAGTGCAGAGAGGGGCGGGGGATCTGGGGGGAGCAGTGTGCAGTTGAAAGAAGGGCAACAGTAGAGAAAAGTCTATAATAAAAAGGTCAACATCTCCTATTTTTCTGTACAGTGTCGACAGTCTGTAATGCCTTTTTAGCATGAATGACAACGGATTCTGTCTTTTTTTTTAAAAAAGGGGGAATATCTTATTTTGTATTCAAACTTTGCAATTGTGAGTTCAGGCCTGCCAGCTCCATGTGAATAAGCTATTCTCACTTTATCAGGGTTTGCTGAACTGACTTTGATTGCATTGTTGCAAAATAGCAGTAATTTTTCCATTAACCCATACAAACCCTCAGCGAGCAAGAGAACAAAGAAATATCAGAGGGATGAAAACCGTGGAGTGCTGGGAGGGAAGCCAGGAGTTTCCTAAATGGCTCTAAATGCAGCTGCACACACCAGCTTCGTAGCCTGGTGGGGGCTCATGGGGGATGCCATTTTAGGTTCCCTTTGGGGTCCCTTGGGGTTTGAGTCCCAGTGGGCACCTTTCATCTTCTCTGCCAAATTCTATTGTTTCCTCTGTGTTAGGAGGTAAAGAAGGGTCCTGGGAAGCAAGGGGCTGGGTTTCCCTCCCTTCAGGAGGATAATAATTTTATCCTATGTCTTACCTATGCCAGGGACCTCAGTCTTCATCTAGAACTCAATGCAGGAATGCTCAAAGTCCTTTCAGAACCCAGGCTTATATCTGAACACAGACGGGCCTTCCTCTTCTCCAAAGCAGAGGCCAGGAGGCAAGGGTGAGAGCCAGTTCCTTTGGCCCCTGGAAGTGAGCAAAGAACTCCCAAACTCTCCTATCTGACATTCTGGGAGGTTCAGAGTTACCCCCGCAGGCTCTTGGGGCAGGTGTGGTTGCTAGATTTCTGGTTTCAAGGTAGCAATGGGAGACTGTTGTTTTGTGTAAGTAGAGCCGTGTTCATGTATTGTTTTAATGATGGGAGGAAACTGAGGGCAAACTGGGTCTTCCATTCTCTTCTCCCTTCACATGGAGTGCCTTTGGAAGCCTCAGATAGGGCTGCGATGCTGTGTTTCTGCAGGAAAATCCCAAAGCCAACATATTGATGGTTACGTTGCTCAAATCAAAGCCTGCCTTTAAAAAAAATGTTGAAATGTCAAGAAGTGAAGCTCATTTTTTTTTTTTTTTTTTTTTTTCTTTTTTTGGTATGAGGTCGTCTGCCACGGGACTGGGCAAAGAGCTAAGGTCTACAGCAGCTTTTGATCTCCCAGTACCACAAACAACCCCGCTCACACCGTGGCGGTTTCACCCGGAATCCGCATCGCAGCTTTGTTTAGGAACTGCCCAATATGTTAATTATCTCCTTTACCTCCGCGGCAGGGTACTGTCAAACTGTACACCAGTCTTTAGAAAATAAAAGCAGAGACGGTGCGCCCGCTGTACCCTGCTCCCTAATATCCAGTCCCTGACAATGCCTGAGCTGTCAGATGAGAGGCAGCGTCACTGGAATAAAGGTGGGCAGATGTGTGGTAATGAGACAGAAGTGTGCAGATGCTAATAGAACTCCTCGCCAGAACAGGCCTGCCTTAGTTAGACGGGGCAGGCAGCAGCTGCAGACTGTCAGGAAACCCGGATGCTACTTTCTCTTGATTCTCATTTAAGAGCTGCTTGTGCACTGCGCCTGTCAGTGAACTTTTCCCTCTCAGGAGCTCCAACCCCTGGGTGATCAGTCACATTTCGACATAACTAGATGTCAAAAGAAGTTTAAGTTGTATGACGAACTGTGATGCAGTCACCGCCAGCCTCTGGCCTCCAAGGCGGCGTCTTAATGATCCTCCTGGAAACTCTGGCGCCTTTTCCTGTGTTTTGTTTTCTTATTAAAAGACTAGCTAAGTCTTTGTCAATATCCATGTCAGCAACTGTGAGCTCCAGACAATATTATCCCAAGCATAATTTAATTTTCAATGCAGAACTCAGACCCAAGCTGGTCGGGTAGTGGGAGGTGTGTGTTAAGCAAACAGGAGCTCCCTTCAAACAGCTCATTTTAGCGTCATTCATTAAAATGAAGTCATTTGGGGATGTGTTGTCAGTTCCAGTTGGGACATTGACCACCACACAGAGGGAAACCTAGGACTAAATGAGGGGTGTCACTGGGAGCTGTTCCCCAATCCCGGGTATGAGAGTGAAGCTAAGAATGAAAGATTGGACCCATGAGAAAGTGGTTCCAACCTGCAAAAGTCAGGAAACAGAAATAACCTGAAAATTGTCATCTCTCATTCCACCAAAACCTTTGAACTCGAGTCTGAATTTTATGAGGTCCGTACTGGCCCCTGGGAGCCCTGGGGTCCCTCAGACGGTGCACTTTGGTGATGGGTTGGAGGGGCGTTTACCAGAGGGGGCCTGGGGGCACTCAGGCATAAGTGAGACGTGCCATTGCGGATGCAGTGAAGCCCACCACCTCTCACCCTTCTTTGTGTGGCGGGCATTTCTTGGAGCATTTAATTGGGTCGGGTCAGTTTGTTCTCTAAATATTTTCATCTTCTCCAGCCACTGTTTACATTTCCATTGGGAAAATAAATACTGCATGTCGCTTCTGCCTGCTATATTTTCTTAGAGATTTTAATCCCTACTCCTCATGAAAGGTTTATACATACACACGCGCGCGCGCACGTACTCCAACCCTGGTGTGAAGGCCCGCAGTTCATAAAATGCTTTTCTTTCTTCTCTTCAGAGGCTGAAGGGATGTGCTAGGGAAACCTAATGCCACGTTGACATAACGAAGTATTTGGAGGAATCTCACGTTTGACAGTTCTCAATCAGAGAACCAGCCAGTCTCATCCAGAATGTTCTAAGCCACCAACACTGCCTTTTTCATCTCTCCTCACCCCTATCCCACACCCGCTGCCTCTCCCCAGTGTGGTTCTTCCATAACATTTCACGGACTGGCTGGTATGCGGCCACAGGCTCTCACATGAAACGAGGCTTCTCCCCTAGATCTGCTATTTAGTAGCCTGAAGCTCATTAGTACTTTGCTCCTTTACCCTGGAGTTTTAAATTTTTAAGCAGCTAGGATTCCTCTAAGAGGTCTTAACCTTATAATTTGTAATAACTTAGAGATCACGTATCTAAAGTGTGGGTTATTAAAAAAAATGCTGCTTTTCCTTCGCCATTGATTTGCTTCCTCTTGCAGTCAGAGTGAGCGCTATTAAATCAGGAGATGGAAAATGCTCATTTATTTCTCCGTAGTAAAACACAAGCAATTATGAGACATTTCTTAACATAGATTGATCTTGCTTAAAATGAAAGCCCAAGCTGTCAGAAGCAACTGTAGGGGCAGCAGAGATGAAAAGAAGTGAGGAAGAGAAGGACCAGTGAGTCCAAGTCCACTGAATGGAATAAGAATATCTGTGAACTTGAACCTTAACCTTCCACCAAAATGTGAACAAGTACATGCTGATTTCTGACTGTGCCGGGCTCTGCACTAAGCAAGGTGGCATGGCAGAAAGCACATCACGGTTTGAATTTGGATCTATGAGCTGTTTACTCCTGGTCAAGTTGCTTAACCTCTCTGGGCTTCAGAGCTTTCTCTCTATTAAATAATAACAGAACCTGCTTCCTAAGTTCGACATGAACATTAAAGGAGATAGTATAAGTATGTCAATTATCCAGTATCATGCTGGAGGCCTTATACCTAACAATAGAAAAATCACCCTCCAGGCACAACAGGGAGAGTACATACATGGTTTTCACTTGGCCCTGGATCCCAAGAACCTTACAGTCTTGAGGTGGGGCAAATGGGACATGCAAAAATAGGCCTCATTATAATGTGCAAGGAACCAACATGAGATGGCAGATTTCCTTTCACTTTTGCTGCTTAGAACAGGGCTGGGCTCCTGCTACACCAACTAAACTTTGTCTAAAAATTATCTAAGGACCACCTAATGTGTGTCGATGCAGCACATGTCAGACGTGTCAGCCTCCCACAGTAATGACTCCCTGACATAAACAGTAAGGAAGAAATATTACAATTACCGAGGGGTGCCAAAGCCAGGCATGCATTTTCATGAGAGGCCTTGGTGAACGGCGGCACGGCTCGGCCATCGGCTTCCCCTGCCTGCGCAGCCGGCCAGAGAAAGCTTCTGTCCCTGCAAAGACAATTAAAATGGGTTAAATGAATTAAAAAGGCCCTTCCCTGTTAAAGTATAGTCAGAGGTTAGAAACAGTAGTATTTGGATTTATGGAAACGCCACGGCTGCCAAGCCTTAGGAATTGTTGGTCACGGGGGAGTCATTTCAATGGTAACCTAAACAGCTTATGAAATTGAAGGCAATATGCATAATTTTACATTTCTGGGAGGCAGTTTTCATTCCCTTGTTTATTTTGGCTTCTTAAGTCAAGAGAAAAATATTTTCACCTAGAGTCAGATTGAGAGACAGTGAGAGAGAAATTGCATTCTTGGATTTATTAAAACAATGCTACAACTGAACAGGAATTTTTCCATTTCGAGACAATGGGAAGACCAGGCCTGGAGACAAGGTAGCAGAGGGAAGGTGTAAGATGCTTTGAAGCCCAATATCACCACTCACTTGTGAATCACTTGCAAGGGACTTAACCACACCGTACCTCAGTTTCTTCATCAGTGAAATGGGGTCAATCATTTCAACCTTACAGCGTGGTTATGATCACTGAGATAAGGTCCACACAAGGCTTAGCCAGGTGTCTGCTGCAGTCAGAACTCTGCGTGTCAGCTTTTATTGTTATTGATGTTATTGTTATCACCCTTGACTCAGGAAGACAGGAAGTTTAACCATGAAGGTATGGGGGAATGAGGGCTTCGGGACCTCCAAACCTTCCCGAGTACCAGATGTTGACGAGCCATGGGGCCCCCAGGAGGCTTGAGTATTAAAGGCCTTGCTGCCGTTGTCCCAAACGTCCCCGTCCCCTGCACGTCCAGATCTGATCTCCCCGACCCTTGGCTGATTCCGTCAATTTCATAAGAAATTCTATGGAGGCTTCTGACCGCGGGGGCGTAAGAATACAGCCTCCGCCGTCCTCCTCCCGCCCCGGAGTTGAGTATGTGTACTCCCTCACCCATCACAGGCACAAACTCCATCAGAAAGCACTTGTCTACAACCTCTTTATTCACTTTCAAAGGGTTAAACAGCCTATTTACTGGGCTGTCAACAATCCGAGGCCCAAATCATGAAGAAAGCCCCGTCCAGTTTTGTGCGGCCAGAAGCCTTGTCTTTCCTGGCCTGTTCTTGTTACTGTCATGTAATATCCATGACAATCGTGTTGGGCTTTTTTGAGGGGCTCTGTGGGGCTCAATCTGAGGGGCCACTTTAAGCCAGGAAAGGCCTTTATTTATGTGGATTTGAAAGAGCCTGGAGACGGTCCTTCCCCTCAGAACCCTCTTCAGCAGGTCACTGCGGTTTCAAAAGGATTTAAATGCGGAGGCTGCGATCAGTACTTCCATCACGTTCTAATAGACTGACATGAGCGTTTGTGTCTGAAAGACAGGGGAAAAACTGATGCAGATTTTCCCTAAATTGGACTGACGCACAATGCAGGGAGAGCAATTGAGTGCCGAGGTAACCCCTCACACCCTTTTTTACACTTCTAACCAGCGCCGCACAAAGAGAGAGCCGTGGGAAGCTGCCCAGGAGCCGGGCCGGGCCATTTCCATGGGCCATATGGAAATTCTGTTTTGTGTACAGAGAAAGTGTCTGATAACAGTGACCTTAACTGCCATATGTGGGCAGTGAATAGACCAGAAGAAACCACTCAGCAAGCTGACCCTCAACATATGGACTCTCCGCCCAAGGAGATTTTCATTGCCATCTCGTTGGCAACCCGGGGGATTTCATTAGATTTGTTAATGAATTGCTCTATTGACTTATATCTGAGCTTGCCTCATTAGAGGAGAAGAACACAATTTTTTATCTATGTTTTCGCAAAGGGGACCAGAGCGTTCCTTCCTTTGTGGGGTGGTGGGTAATCTTCCGGGCTGTCATCGCCTTTGAACTAATTTATTGTGTCAGTTAAAGAAGGCCCTTTCGTGCTTGTGGAGGCTCGAGCCCACTCCAAGCCTCTTGAAATCAATGTTTTCCTTGTGCGCGGGATGTTTTCTAGGCTCCTGCTTGGTTTACAAATAGCGGAACATGATGTTGTCCTGGTGTTGTGAGTCTTCAGGGTGCCAGCAGCAAGCTGATTCCGGGAGTCCCTGCAGCATTACCTGTCAGGAAGGGGCTTTTCAAGGCAGCCGTGAGCTTTGGGCAGGGGTTGCCCATCTGCCTTCCCCACCTACCATCAGTGGCTCGAGCAACGCGCCTTTGTCAACAAGCAGAGGGGCTTTGTGTTGGAGCATGGCTGCCTGAAGCGCACACCCCTCTTCCCTGCCAAGTTGAGAATCCCCCAAATCTTCCCATATTCGAGCCTTATTAGTAATGGCTTGATTGTTTGGGCTTCTCAGTGTTGGAAAGCTTGGGTTTTAAAGCCGTAAGAGCTATCAATTCGCATATTATTAGGGGTAAACCAATAAAGAACCCATTATGGCTAATAGTGAATGTGGAATCATGAGGAATTAGCAAAATGAGATTCAATAAAATGGAAACCATAAAGATAAGCTTCTGAAGATTGAATCTGGCTTTTTGAGCTTAAATCTCAAATAAACAAATGAATGATACCCACCAACATCTCTCATTGCTTCCTCTTTCCCATGCCTGCTAAGGACAGGTGAACTTTCTGAGTGGGAGCTAGGAAGAGAGCCAGTCCACACTGCAACTCAGAGGTGGTTTATCCCACTGGGGAGGAAAGGAGGGAGAAAGCAGGTAATCTGTAGACTGTTCATCTGTTGGGCTCCATACTCCTGTAGGACCTCCTGTGACGGGATGTGGCACGGAAGTCCCCAAGCTTGTGCACTGGCCACTCTGACGTGTATTCTTGACACATGGAGAACCCCAAAAGTTGGAAAATCTCCTATCAGTGTCACAGTGAAAACCCGGGACTCCCATAGCTCCCGCAGAAGCAGCAATGTCAGGGCAGGGATGCAGGGAGTTGCAGATGAGAGTGTATCTCCTCCAAGGGCTGCTGGGGCTGGGGTCACTGTTTATCTTCTACTGAATCTCAGGGTGGAATAAGTTCTCTGGTTTAGCTAAGCCCCCCTTCAAGTGCTTCATAGCAGTGTGGAGACAGGCTCTGTTGTGCATAAAGAAAAGCTCATTAGGAATATTGGGAGGCTTAAAGATAGAGGAACTCCCACATTGGGAGAAAAGGGTTCCACATTTGTTCTGGGCAAGACAAATGTCCTTCGAAAGGGGTCCTATACGATCTGAAAATTTCTATATATGAGGATTGAATCCAGGGGGACTATAAAGGAAGTACTGTAAGCTATCAGAGGATGAGGAAGAACGTGGCTAGATTTAGACAAGCACACTGTCTTTATCAAGACAGGATCGTTGGGTTGCTTGCCTTGAGTGCATGCGTGCTTGAGGATGACTGTGGCATTTATAACTGAAATACTACTTGGCTGTGTCCAAGTCCATTGGGCTTTTTTTCTTTGGTTGATACATAATATATACATATGGGGTGTATATGAGTGTTTGTTACAAGCATAGAATATTTAATGACAAAGTATCATTATAAGGTATGTGGGGTACCTACCACCATGAACATTTATCCTTTCTATGTGTTGTTGGTATCATTTCAAGTCCTCTCTTCCTGTGACTTTAAAATGTACAAAATGTTGTTGCTAAGTATAGTCACCTAGTCTGCTGTCAAACATTAGAACTTATTTCTTCTAGCTAAGTGTGTGTTTGTACCCATTAATCAACTTCTCTTCATTGCCCACCCACCTTCTCAGTCTCTGTTATCTATTAATCGTTCTCTTCTCTATGTCCATGCGATCAAGTTGTCTCTTTTTATTCTAGTTTCCATTCACTTTTAATTTATTGATGCTCACATGAATTATCATGTTATTGTCTCCCACATATCCCCAGACTCTACACACCTCAAAGGAAGAAAAGCTCCTTACCTTTGTTTCCTCAGATCCCAGTACATAATAGATGCTCAATAAGTGACTGTGGCATTATCCTGCACATGACCTTGTCAGTTAGAGTTGAAACTCGATATTAACAGAAGCCCAGAGTGATTGGAGGTTTTTGATATAGGTAGCAGTGGTTAACATGACCTGACATGAACACACATCACTCCCAAGTACGGTGGGTTGGAGGATAAGGTTGGGGCTCCTGTTGAATGGTTGTGGTACCTGGTGCTGGACAGAGATATGCTGACTTAATAGGAAAAGTAGAGGTGGTGAGCAAACATGAACAATTTACACTCTCGCTCGTACAAAAATTCAGACCGGCACTTCTGCTGGGAGAGCAAGTGGCTAATGGAAAGGAACATGGCCTTTGATTTCGGGAAAACCATTGGAAAGTTGTGCAGGCTCCTTTTCCCCTTGGGGTTTTTTTCTTCTTAGACGTGCGATTTTTAAGTTGATTCCTGGCATCAAACTTCCCCAAAGATTGGCATATTAAAATTTTTTGGAAAGAATTTTGTATCCATCAGAGTCTTGGCAGTAAACAGATGGCACATTCAGAGGACTTGTTTGAAGAGTTTGGTGATGACATGATGTAGTGAGGTGGGGACAAGGCTAAAGGCACCACCGAGGGATGCAGAGGCACTGGCAGGAAGGTGCTACCTTGCCTGAGCCTAAAGGGACGAGGACAGAGTGGTGCGTGGAGCCTGTTGAGAGTGTTGGCCATTGAAGAGGAGGCTCCATGGAGGTTCTGTGCCCATGGGCAGAGCCCTGCATTGCTTGACCACAACAACACTGGCCAGAACTCAGGGAGGCTGGAGTGATGTCTCTCCTCCTCTCTGCCTCTGCTTTCCTCTTCATCCCTCCCACGGGCCAAGCCCAGCTAGAAGCCAGAGCCAAGGAGCCCGAGCGATGCCGTCATCCACAGACATCAGCCTCCCAGGTCCTGAGCTGAGCAGCCAACAGCAGAGTGTGGATCTGCAGGGCCCTGATCTACTCCAAGGCGAAAATCTTCCTCATCATCAAATAAACCAAATAATTAAAAAAACAAACTAAATACATTCCATCTTTCTCCAATTAGATTTACAAGGATGAAAAAGTTTGAAAACAAACTGTATGGGTGAAGGTGTGAAGAGGCACCCTCATACATCATTGGTGAGAAGGTAACGAGAACAACCTCTAAGAGGGCATATTGACAGCATTCAGCAAAATCACAAGGGCACCCCCCCGCCTTTTACAAAGAAACTCCACTTCCAGGAAGCCATCTTCCAGTTATGTTCAAACCTGGACACAATGCTATGCACACAAGGCTATTCATTACTGTATTGTGTGTACTGGCAGAACACTGGCACAAACCCAAACACCTGTCAGTGGGGGGTTGGTTAAATAAATAAATGGTTCACCCACACAATGGAATACTATGCAGCCATAAAAGAAGAATGAGGGACTCTGTAATGATTTCTCATTAAGCATAAAAAGCAAAATGTGGTCATTTGGATGAAAGGGTTGGGAGAGGAGATGGAGCTATAGCAATACAATCTCTTTTGGACCATGGATACACACATGAAACTGAAGACATTGATTGGGTCCAATAAGGAGATTGGGTGGCTGGGGAACAGCATAGCAGGGAGGTTTCACTGGATGACCTTTGGGGTTTTGTATAATAAAGATATGTTTTACCTACTCAAAAACGAATAAAGTCAATGTGTTAAAAAAACAATCTTATTTAAAAGCTCTTACTTGACCATCTTTGAGTAGTGAGGAATTTGGATGAAACACTGGATGTGCGACGTGAAGAAGCCTGGGATGAGAAGCTTCCAGGCTCCTGGGGAACTTACTGTGATTGTCTGGAATAATGCTGCTCCTTAACTGAGGCTGCTCCTGCCCAGGACGCGAGGATGAGGATCTATAAAACAGTGAAGTAATGGAAAGGACCAGATTACACACCCTAGAAGCTTTTTGGCTTTGAAGTAGAATAGAAACAACCAAAGAATACCTAGCCCACCCTCTCGCCTAAGATATGTGTCATTGGAGGAGTGATGCTAAAGGTGGGAAAAGCCTCCGGGGGCTGCTGTTGGGAACTTCCCCTCCTCTGTGTCTCCTTAAAACTCACTCATTCGAATCACCAAGTGGTGGTCTCTCTTTGTTTTATTCTGCCAAGTCCTTGGAGTGACAACTTACATTGCAAAAGCTTCAATCCCTCCCTGCCACTGACTTTCAGGGCTGCAATCTCCTTATCAGTGGATAAGAAAGAAAAGATAGCACGTGTCATCATGGTAGCAAACATGAGAATGCCTGTCTTTCCCCTATTTCATATCCACTCTTATCGCATGTCTCCATCTCCTGCCTTTCCATGCCTGTGTCCTCTTGTCAGAGGCTATTGCATTCTTGCTGGAGAAGAGAAGCAGACACATCCTAGGAGAACCACCAAATGCGCCATGATGGATCATACTGAATAACCACCATTGGGGTGCTCACTCCTTTTTGGCCACACTGGCCTTCTTGCTGTTTGTTCTTTGAGCTCAGCAAGGGGGCATCCTCTGTGATGCCTTGGTCCTGCTTGTTGCCTCTGCTTAGAATGCTCTTCCCTTGGGAAACAACACGTCACCTCCTTCAACCTCCTCCAGGCCTCTGCTTATATGTCACCCCCTTCCCCAAACAACCTAAAATGGCAATCCCCCATTCCACAAAACCAATTTTACTTATTTATTTGTCAAATTATCTGCACATTATCTGGAATGTAAATCTCATAAGTGCAGGGATTTTTTTTTTCCCTGTATTGATTGCTGATGAACCCTCAGTACCTGGAAGAGTGCCTGGCACATTACCAGGCTCTGTGTTTGTTGAATGACGAACCAAGTGAGGTGTAGACCTTAATCTCACTGTTTTTTACTTGTCTCTTTGCCTCTGCATCTCGATCTCTGGATGATGAGTTCCTTCCATTGTTACAATCTCAGAACCCACCAAAATGCCTGGTGGCCTGCTGATGCTCTATATATGTTTTTGGCTGAATAAATGAATAAAGTCTTTTTGTTTTGCAAACTTAATCGCTGATGATTTTCACTCTGTGGATACAGGACTGGCATCAATCACCCTCAAACACAGCAAAGGTCATTTAGGGTCCTTGGCTAACACTTACTCTATTTGACGTGCCTAGTTCTGGTTTTTCAGACACATTTCAGTTTAGGATGTGTGAATGAAATGATGAGCACAGTTCTAGGGATTGGGGAATTGTAGGCAGTGTCTAGTTGAAGAACTAGTGTCTGAAAGGTTGACTTCAGGGACTTACCCCATTTGCTTTTGGATTGTGAAGTTTAGTTTTTCTTTGAGAAAATGAAGGATCTTGTTCATTTGAGAAAGAGAAGCCCCCACTTGTTGACTGTGTACCCTTGTCAGGAACTGCACTAAGCACTTAATCACAATACATAAATTAATCTGAAAGGCATGGCAACCCCATGGGATGGTTATTGCTTTTGTACTCCATATGCAGGAAAGGTAACTGAGCTTTAGAAAGATGGAGATAGAGATAATTTGCTCAAGATCCTAGAGCTAGAAAGTGATAAAACTGGAGTTTAAATTGAAACCTGATCATCTCTAGATCTTCTGCTTAATCTAAAATGTCTCTCTGTCGTCATCTTATAAAGAGTAATGCACTGAATTGGTTTGTAGTAATGTGATACCTTGGTCAGGGTAAGCTAACTGCTAAGCTAACAAATAACCCCCATCCCTGACTTCAGGGATATAACACCATAATTGTTTATTTCTCATTCATGACATGACCCCCAAAGGGCTTGTGCTCTCTCTCTCTCTCTCTCTCACTCTCACTCTGTGTGTGTGTATGTGTGAGTATATTCACTTTGCTCCATGCAGTCATTCAGAGATCCAGGCTCCTTCCTTCTAATGGCTCCCCATGACTTAGGCCTTTGGAATCCTATACTGAATTCTCTGCATATATTCAGCATGTGGAGGAACTAAGAGAGAAAAGAACTGGAAGCACTGGGAGGGTTTTATAATCCAGGCCTAGAAATGGTGTGCATCACTTCTGATCACCCTCCTTTGGCCAGCACTTGTCACATGGCTGCCCCTACTACAAGGAAACTGGGAAATGTAGTCTCTGTGCCCAGGAGGAAAAAAAGCATGCAATTTGGTGAACACAAAATTACCTCTGCCACAGAAGAGTATGGACAAGGATGTTCCAGAACTGAGTTGCATAATTGGGTCTTAGTTTTCCATCAATTTTTTTTTTTTTTAAGGCAGGGTTATGAGTCAGCCAGAGCAGAAGATAATTAAACAACCACTTATACAGTAGAACCTCATTTGATCAGAATTCTCTGTTCATGTACCATTTTTGTTAACATGATATTTTGGTTAAATGAGGGGTAACCAAGAAGTCTTTGGGTTTCAAATCGTTTTGCTGAAAATCTTTGCAAGATGTGGTGTTGCACGTTCCTGCCTCAGCAGAATATTTTTTCAGTGACTGAGGATCTCCCAGGGCTTCTGGGTTGCCATTCTGAATAAACATCAACTTCAAGATGCAGGCTGGAGTGTGTGAAGGGAAGAGGAGGCCACACTGAATCAGCAGTGATTGGAAAATGTCTTCTTTGATTTTTTTGATCCTAATTTTTGTTGTTGTTTGGTTTTTTAACTTCATTTTTTCTGATTACAGAAATCATTCATAGTCATTGTAGAAATTCTGGAAAATATAGCAAAGCAAAAATTACAAAACAAAATAACCTCTCACTTTACAACCTAGAACAGTCACGATTAACATTTTTGGTTACATTTCCTTTGTTAATCTTCATCCCTTTCTTCTCTTTCGGTACCATTGGTATATTTACATAATTGAGTTAATATTGCAAATATAGCTTTACATCCTATAGTTTGTCTTGTTATTAACTAGACGATGAGAATTTCTCTTTGTTATTAATATTGCTTGGAAAATATAATTTTAGACTCTTCATAATATTCTACCATGAATAACCGTGGTTCTCCCAGCATTTTTTTTTTTTTTGCAATTGGGCTAATCTTTTTTTTCTTCAATATTATAAGTAGCACTGCAATAGATATATTTGCACATAACCTTTTATTTGCTTCTCTAATTTTTAAAGGACACTTTCTTTGAAGTCATACAACCAGGTCAATGAGCATAAATATTTTTATGTTTGCAACCCTGACCAATATGAAAGGTTTTCATTGCATTCACTTGCCATGTAAAAAACTGAGTCTTTTCACTTGAGTTTATATTTCTTTGATTACTAGTAAGACTTTTTATGCTTATTAGCCACTGCACTTTCTGTACCTAACCTATTCCTATGCTTTGCCTGTATTTTCCATAACTCAGTATTTTAAATTGATGTTTAGGGACTGTTTAGTCATTAAGGATAATATCTTTGTCGTTCTTGTGGAAAACAGTTTCCCATTTGTTGCCACGATTTTAAACGTACTGTTATCAGCTTATTAGCTTTTTACCATTTACCTTTTTTGCTCTACAGTGAGTTGTAAAGGAACATGTTTCTGGTTAATTGAAAATTGTAATTAGTTGACTTCTGGTCAATTAACTAACCAAGATTTTTCTTGCTTTAACTCTGAGTCATGTTGCAAAAGCAGATACATTTGTGAACTGCAGGGTTAAACAAAATTAAATAGGTTTCTTTATTGCAGGACTCAACAGAGCCTTTGATAGGCTGATATGCCTATGAATCTCCAAGACAGGATATTCTACATTCTCACGCTTATTTGACCATAGAGCCTCCTTTTTGAGAAGTATCCTTTGAGAATATGCTTAGGCAGAACAGTCTTTGAAAAATGCTACCTTAACCCCAAACGATGATTCTGTGTATTTCAGACATTGTAACAAGCTCGTAGGGGAGATATTTGGTGGCATAAATAAATAATTAGATAAGTATATTAACTGCTCACTCACTGTCAAGACCTTTTTTTTACTTATCATCTCATCTAAACTTCATAACAGCATTACGGGATGCCATGTAACTGCTGCCTAAGAGGTCTAAGATTGAATTCTGATTCCATTATAACCTGTGTGATCACAGGCAATGAATATAACCTCTCCGTGCCTTAGCTCCCCCATTTGTATACCTTGGATAATAATTTCACCTAATAACTGCACCTAACTTTGCAGTGAGTTGCAGTGAAAAATACATTTATGTGGAGAAATACATAAAACACATTTATATGGAGAAATACATAAAATAAATACTTTATATGGCACTTAGGACAGCATACTATATATCCTATGTATTCAATTCATACTGGATGTTTTTATTCTTATATCACAGCTGAGTAAGCTGAGGCTCAGAGAGCTGGAATAACCTGAACAATATCGTACCAATAATAAGAGGGGATGGCTGGCTTTGAACACAGATGGTCTGACTTTAGAATTTTGTTCTCTAACTTTATAATCATTTTTGCTGTTTGTCTGTGAAGAGCTTGGCATTCTCATACATCTTTCCATGCAGGCTATAAATAAAGACTGTGTCTTGTGCAGTGGGGGAGGGATTGGCTGGCTTCCTAATAACATTTCTGCTCCGTCCTCCATAGAGTGATATTATTGAAGTAGGGCAGCTACCATGCCCAGGACTTAGGCCCCCTTGCAACTAACTGGTAGTGGCCATATGACTAAACTTACCAATTGAATGGATTACTCTGGGATAGAGTTTTAAATAAAAGGGTGTCCTCTTTTTTCTCTCTTTCTGCATTTGAGAAACGATGCAGATTACTAAGAAGCCCCCAGGCATGGTGGAATTACAAGACAGAAGGGTCTCCTTGGTCTCCAAATCACCACTAAGAAGAAAGATATTCCCTGATCAGGTTCATCTGCACTTGGTTAATAGGAAAGCAAAAAAAAAAACCAAAAAAACAAAAAAACAAAAAAAAAAAACCATTGAAATGCGAAAATGTGAGGGTTTGTTTATTACAGCAGCTATCATGAGATCCTCTTACTAGCATGACATTCATTTACTAGAGAAGTGACATCAGTGTAACAAGAGCTTGCTTTACAGGTCTTTCTCAGAACTCCTCTGGGCAAACTCAGATACCCCAACTAGTTCTCTTGAAGTTATGGCCTAGTTGGATCATTCTATAATAGTACCAGGTCAGACACAAAACACAAATGCTGACAGGGCTGAGCACCAGGTCAGACTCAAAACACAAATGCTGACAGGGCTGAGCTTGGGGTGGCAGGCTTGCTACCAAATGACCTTGCCTTTGAGAAACCTCTGGATAGAGAGAGGGAAAGGACACTGGGCCAGCAGGCATTTGAAGATGCTTCTGTTGCCTTTTGATCCTGTTAGGCACAGTTTGAATTTGTCGTTTAATGTTTACTGCCAACGTAATGAAGAGTGTTAATAAGAGAAGGGACACCAAACAGCTGAGCATAAAAGCCAACACTGGCCATAAAGCTGCATTGACCATTAACGGTGTTTCCCTACTTGGGAGAAACACTTTTCCTGTACAAAAGATATAACTATATATCTTCCGGTTTTATGGGCTGCAGATTACTCTAATTATCATAAAAAATTACTACTGCTAATAAAAATTCTATTATAAGTTACTTATAGTAATCTCTAGGGTGCTACACTTAGCCAAGGAAAGGTTGTAATTACATTATACTGCAGGAAGAGTTTGTTTCTCAAAACTCCTGAAACATTGGCTGTGTCTTTTAACACCTTCACAGTTTTCCAGCCCCTTGTTCCTTCTCCCACCTCCTCCCCAGTTTTTGGTCAAAGGTCTCCTTGTTGTTTTCATTTTGCAGGATGTGGTTTGAGCCTAGAATAATGACCCATCTTGGACGCAAATGACGCAAATGAACTTTTAGAGCTACAAATATCTGGGTGGATTTCTCTTCCCCTGGGGCCCCCGGTATGTCAATGGAAGGATGTAAAAACAGGGAAGACTTGACAATCCCCGCCCAAAGGGAAATATGCTTTGCAAAATTGGTGGAAGCCACTGGGTGTTCATGCAAAACACAATGGTTAGTTTTTTGTTTGACAAGACAACAATTGGTATTTTCCCTTTTATAACTACTACTTTTTTTTTTTTTCTTTGAATTGTATCTGTGAGGGTTGATGACACTTCAATGACCTTAAAAACTCTTGCCAATGATACCAATTCTAACTGGTGATTTTATTACCGTCCCCACCCCGACTCCCTGCCTTTGAATTAAATATCAAAATAAGTTATTCTCTTGCCCTTAACCTGAATGACGAAGCAGTAAATAACCTCAAAGTCCAGGGGATGAAGCTAAAGTTGGGCCACTGGTCATTCTCCTAAATAGGGCTTCCATTGCTTCTGCAAAGGGTGAATCAACATCTTAATGAATGGGCCTAGAAGACGAAACAGCCCATTTGAGTTGCTTTAAAATAAACAACTTATTTTGGCAATGACTTGTGGCACATTAATTGCTATCAGTGAGGAGGAAAGTATGTCTCAGAGCTTTTCTGGCTCATTTTTAAGAGACACTTAGGAGCTCGGCTGTACAGAGAAGCTCTGAGTGAGGATTCCTGTGGTCAGCTAGGGAGTAAAGGTGGGTGTGGAGGGCTTCTTAGGGCTCTCCAAATACTCCTTAGCCACTCCTGACCTCCTGGTAGGGGGCAGCGGGTAAAAATCATTACCCAGCCAGGCACGGTGGCTCATGCCTGAAAGCCCAGCACTTTGGGAGGCCGAGGTGGGTGGATCACAAGGTCAGGAGTTCAAGACCAGCCTGGCCAACATGGTGAAACCCCATCTCTACTAAAAATACAATAATAATAATAATAATAATAATAATAAATTTACTGTGTGTGGTGGCACATGCCTGTAATCTCAGCTACTCAGGAAGCTGAGGCAGGAGAATCGCTTGAACCCAGGTGGCGGAGGTTGCAGTGAGCTGAGATTGCGCCATTGCACTCCAGCTTGGGCGACAGAGTGAGACTCTGTCTAAAAAAAAAGAAATCATTACTTATAGAGATTCATCCCAGATTAATTTGTTTTGTTTCAATTTTCATCAACAGAGGATAGAGGCTGATGGGGAGTTTGCTGTCTCCTGCTTCTCCATACAATCTTGGGTATTTTTCTAATTTGAGGGAAAAGATATGTTTAAAAGAAAACTACATATGATCTCTCTCTCTCCTCCCCTAGAATGGAGATCGCATGAAGGTAGGAATTTTGTGTTGTTTCTCAACGCGTCTTGAATGACTATAATGGCACTGAAATGACATGTGTGTTTAGTAAATATTGTCAGACGAGTGAATAAATAAAGGAATTGTCAGAGAAGTTCGAAATAGACAACGAAAGATGACTAGGTAGCCTGTCTAGTACACTCCTCTGAGTAATTTGATTATGTAAGATTGTAGAATGTCCATTTTTTTGGAGCTAGTTTATGTGTCCACACCAACTTTATCTATTGATTCAAAATGCTAGTGGGTCAGACGTAGTTGCTTAGAGCTTTAAGGGCCAACCTCATAAGAATAGGGACAAAGAAAAAATGTCTTTGCCCATGAATATGGATACTCAACTTCATTTGGTCATGGAAGTGGTGTCCTGTGATAGTATTTCTCTTATAACCAGCTCAAATCTATGGAAAAGTGATGGATCTTGGCCCTGGAAACACCTGGATTTAAGCTTCTGCCCGGCCATTCACTGGCAGAGAGCCAACCTTGGATGAGTACTAAGCTGCTTTTACAGATTTCTCATCTGTAAAATAGAACAAATACACCTACTTCCTCGCACAGTAGCAAGCATGAATTAAGTCTCCAATAATTCTTGCTCTTCCTTCTCGATTTAAAAGTACTCTTCTTTATCCCTGCTGTCATTATGCCTATGCTGTACCTCATCCCTGTCCAGATTCATGTCTATCCCAAGCCACACCTTGCTGTTATTTGGCTCTTCAAATATGGAAGTATCTTCTATACAAATTCTATTTCTATTATCAGAGCTTAGTGTGACCAGGAGAAGCACAAGGTACACAGCCTGAAGAGAGGCACAGAGGTTAACAACATAATTCTGAAGCTAAAAGCCTTGGGTCACTGCCCTAGGTTCTACACTTCCTACTTGAGTGCATCTAAGTCATGTATTTATAGAAGTCTCCATTTTGACATCTGCAAAATGAGAATTCCAAGAGAACCTTCTATAATGAATGTATATTTCATGAGCCTGGCACATAACCATTGGTTGGTAAGTGGTAGCTGAAAAGAAAAATTAACACGATAAACAAATTTGTCTCCGAATTTGGAAATGGGAGAGCACCAGTGTCGTTTCCTCCTTTCTCGTTCTCCACTCTTCATTTTTCCTCGTAAGTGAAAGAAATAAGATGTCAACTTGGCAGAGGAAGTGTTCTCAGTGGTGGCATCCGGCTCCCTGGTGAGCTTCCCAGCACACATGTTGGGAGCTGATTCAAGACCTGTCGGGAAGTGAGGCAGCTGATGAGGTGTGGTGCTATGAGATGTCATTTCTGACAACTTTGCTTAGGAATGAATTGAAAGCAATTTCACCACTTTAAGCCACGATAGTGCCTAATGAACCCCCTGTTTTAGTTATCTATTGCTGTGTAACAAACCACCCCAAAACTTAGGGGTTTAAAAGCAATGATCTTTTATTACTTGTGATTCTATAGGCTAGCAATTTGGGCATGTCTTAATTCAGCAGGGATAGCTCATCTTTACTTCACATGGAGTTGGCTGAGGTGGATATTCTGGGCTGGAGATCCCAGGTTGCCTCATTCATGGGACCTTGGTACTAGCTGTTACACAGGACACCTTGATTCTCCCCCATGTGACTTCTCTCTCCATGTGGTCTCCTAACATTTGATAACCTAGACTGAGCTTCCTTTCATGATGGCAAGAGTGTTCCAGAAGGAGACACACAGGGTGCAAGGTTTCTGAAGGCCTAACTTCAAAAGTTAAATAACATTACTTCTGCCATATAATGGTCACTGGAAGTCATAGGGCTTTCCAGATTCAAGGGAAGGGGAAAAGGGCTCCACCTCTTGATGGGAGCAGTAGTCAACTCACATTACAAAAAGGCATTGAGGATGAGAAGGATTTTTGCAACTATCTTCAAAACCATCTACCAATGTCCTCCCTGTGGTCACAACAATCACATCTCTCCGGCATACAAAATGCATTCTCTCCTCATGCAAAAGTGATATACCATTATAACACTAGGTAGAGGTTCAAGATATAGTCAGATAAATCAGGGCCAGATGCAGATGAAATTCCTCCAGAGAAGTTCCTTAGAGAGCTGTAAAGTAAAAGTTTTCCACATCTCTACACCCAACATACAAAGTTAAACATTGACAGAGTAACTGCAATAGATATTTCCTTTCAAAGAAGAGAAAAATGCAAAGCACATAGCACTCACTGGTCCATAGCAATTCTGAAATCCTGCTGGGTACATGCTTCCAAGCTCCATCCTTTGGGAGCATAGAATATTATTTAATCATGACCCAGTACTTTTCCCTAAAACAGGATCTCTAATTGTATTTTGTTCCCCGCTTTTGCATCAGCTCTCTGAGCTCTTGGCTGTGTCCTCTGAGGGCCTTCCTTCTTCATAAGAATTGGCTCACATTTGCAGTTAAGGACCCCTCTCTGCACACTTATTGCTTATAAAAAGTTAGGGGCCCAGAGACCACTTTTTACTTTGAATGTTTCATGTCCCTTTTGATCCAAGCAAGTGGTACTTTCATCAGTATAATTATCTTAAAATTTTTGTGGGTTATCTATGAATCTTAATGGTATTTATTTTAAGTCCCCAAAACTATGCTCATAGTTTTTTCTGAGACATGATTTAGGACAATGTTCTTACAATTTCCAAATCTGCAATGTTTAGTTTTGTGAGGGTTTACTAGGTTTAAACAGCTTTAACTCTTTCTGAGTTCTTAACAAGAGTCTTATGGCTATGCCTTTATCTTATTTGTACCCTGGAGCCATTCCTCACATTGAGAATTTTTTTTTTTTTTTTTTCAGCTGGAGAAACTCTTCTGGGCCTGTTATATTTTATCTAAATTCTTGAAAACTTATTAATTCCTTCATCAGCTCTCTTTTCCCAAACTTAATCACAAACAGTTATAAGAAGCCAATTGGCACTTTTAACATTCTTCCTGGGGACCTTCTTAGTCAGATTCACACTATCTCGGTTATCTTTTGTTACGTAAACAAGTCATTCCAAAACAGAGTCACTTAAAACGACCACCACTACCATTTATTCACTCATGATTCAGCAATCGTGTTGGAGTCAGCTGGACAGCTCATCCCTATTCCACATGGTGTCATCTAGGGCAGTTCATATGGAGCTAGAGGATCCAGCCTCAAGTAAGTCAAACTGACCATATTTTAAGAGAGCAAAACTGGAAGATGCTGGTCTACTTAAAGTTTAGGCTCAGATTGGCACAGCATCACCTCTGCTGCATTTCATTGGTCAAAGGAAGTCACAAGGCCATCCCAGGGGAGGGAAAGTAGACTCCACTTCTTGTTAGGAAAAGCAGCATGTGCACACAAAAATGAGAGAAACTGTTTGCAGCCGTCCTTGGAGATGATCGACTTAAGCAGGCAGATTGCAGTTTCGAGTAGGTATACCCTACATGTGCTGGGGAGACTGTGCATGTGGTAGGCCCTTAGTAAATATCCTTACATGAATAAATGAAGGCATTAATAAGTGAATATGTGAATGAATTAATGAGATACACAAATAAATGGATGAATGAATATATAAGTAATGAATGAGTGATTAGATAATTTTTTTTTTTGAGACAGAGTCTTGCTCTGTCACCCAGGCTGAAGTGCAGTGGTGTGGTCTCGGCTCACTGCAGCCTCTACCTCCTGGGTTCAAGTGATTCTCCTGCCTCAGCCTCCAAAGTAACTAGAATTACAGGCGTGTGCCACCATATCCAGCTAATTTTTGTATTTTTAGTAGAGACAGGGTTTCACCATGTTGGCCCGGCTGTTCTTCAACTCCTGACCTCAACTGATTCGCCCACCTCAGTCTCCCAAAGTGCTGGGATTATAGGTGTGAGCCACCATACCCAGCTGCATAAATTAATGGGTGAGTGAAAAGAAAGAATGAGTGAATGAATGGTGTGACGAAGTGCCTCCCAAATAGAGTAGGAAACTCTTCCCTATTTGTGAAAAATATGAGGTGCAATCTTTTCCCTAGAAACTAGGCACAATCATTCCAAGAGGCAAGGCCTCCTCCAGTTCTCTTCACCTGGTCCCATTCTCCCACCTCAGAAAAGGGGAGGTCTTGGGTTTTCTGCCCTCATCTGAAATAGGCTCCATAGGTGAAATACCTCTCTACTTCCCTAATTTGGCAAAGCTGACTCATGACAAGATCGTCATCAGGGATCTCAAACCCAGATACCCCAATAGCCAAGCAAGTAATATAGATGAGTGAAGTGGTCCATGTGGCCAACAAGACAAACTGGAGATCAAGTGTCCCTAATATTGCCATGTGGACTAAAAATCCAGAGTCTTTCCAGAATTTCTCATTTACCAAGATAATTGGGAAGTCTAGGTTTTTATGTGAAAGCTCCCTATTTTCAAAGATTGGCAACAGTATTTTTCAGGATAGGCTAGCCATGCTGCTGCTATGCTTGAGCAACAAAGAAGACCCAACTATAAGTGGATTGAAATAATGAAAGTTTATTTTTTGTTCACACTTTGTGTTATCAGAGGCATTCTGGGGACTCAGCTCTGTGACACCATCACTCAGGGTCCTATGATGAAGATAATGTTCTCTCTCTCTCTCTCTGTTTTCCAAGGCAGAGAAGTGGAAACACGGTGAGTCATTCTCTGCCTCTTAAAGCATCTTCTTGAAGCAACAGGTACTACCTTTGCTTATATTTCATTGGCCAAAGCACATCCTCCAGCCACTCCTAACTTTGTGGGATCAGGGAACGGCGGTCTTACCATGTGCCAACAAGAATTGAGAGTTTCTTATGAGAAGAACTAATGACAACTGCAACAGCTAACACGCTTTCCAAAAAACATTGCTTGGACCAGAGCTTGTCAGTGACACCCCAGTCTCCGAGCCCACATCAGGAGAGTGAAATGTGTATTGGGGCCTCCCCTCTCCACCACCTTCTCTGGCTTCTGTCTCTTTTCCGTTGCCCCCAACCTCTATTGGTCAGGACACTTCAAATGGAGGCAGCTATAAAGTAGTTCAGGGTTTCTCAACCACAACACTATGGACATTTTAAGATGGATAATTATTTTTTGTGGGGGCTGTCCTGTGCATTGTAGAAGGTTTAGCAGCATCCCTGGCCTCTAACCTTTCCGATGCTGATGCCTCAGTGTGACAACCTAACAATGTCTCCAAGCATTGACGGATGTCCTCTGCGGGGTGGGCAAAGTCACTCCTGGTGGAGACCCGATGGGGTAGCAGAAGGACCACTGGGCTTCAAGAATTTAGACAGATCTAGAGCCTGACCTTGCCGGACTGTGTGATCCCACAACAAAATGCTTAACGAATCTCAGTTGTCTCATCTGTGAAACAGGAGTAACTATTAGTAGTCTTCCCTGATTGGTAACATTTCTGAGAGGCTAGAATGAGATTTTGAACAGGAAGAGCCCGTGTAAGCTGTCTTATTAGGGTTTAGAGACCTGCTTATTATGGTCTTGTCCAGGCAGCCTTTCACGTCCAAGGCCTTTCAGACAAAAATTGTGTCTTGGGCCCTGTCAAACATCCATGGTAATTGATAATATTTGTTATCATAGTCATCACAGTAGCTCTGTATCAGGTGCTTTATACATGCCTGACACCACATGTCAATTTATATTCACTGTCTTGAGTAACGTTCACAAGAGCCCTGAAAGGTAGGGATTACTGTCCCTGTTTGATGGTGACAAAATGGGGCTTCAGAGAGATAAAGAGACTTGCCTAAGCCAGGTAGGAAGTAGTAGAGCAAGCCAGATGTGCTACCCCTTCTGGAGAGCATCTGTCTCTACCTAGTAAGAGTGTCACGAGAACAGAGCTGCCTTGCCTTAACAGATGGGGTGATGAAGTGGAAGGACATGTTGAAGGTTCTGGGAAGTCTACTTAGCCCTCAGTATACAGGCAGCTATTCCATAGCCCAAATCTACATCATAATTATGATTATAGCAAAAACAGCTTCCATCGATTAGGCATTACCTATGTGCTGGGAACGCTGCTAAGAACCCTCTGTGAATGTTCTTGTTCAATCCTTACAAGCAGTCTAGGAGGCCAGTACTACTATTGTCCCATTTTACAGATGAGAACCCAGAAGCCCAGAGGTGGGAAATAACTTTCCCAGAGTCAGAATAAGTGGGTGGTGGAGCCAGGATTCCAAGCCAGGTCTGTGACTCCACATCCATCCTTTGCCTTCACACCATACAATTGCCCTGTGCTGCTCTGCAGAAGTCAGGGCCCTAGAGACCTCATATGATACAGTCTCTGGTCTGTCTTCCTTCCCAGCACCCAACAATGGCAGATTCCCAGATGGTTCATTTGCGGTTGCAATGACACCAGTTACAACTGCAGCAGGAAAATCCCCCAACCCTTCCCTCCCAGCACACAACCACACTTTGGACTCTCCTGATGTGGTATTCCTTGCCCTGCGAGCTCCATTCTAGCTCAGGAGGTGGTTATCAAGCATATAAACCAGATGGCGAGTAAAATTCCAGTGCTCATTCACTGAAAATTAATGGCAGCAGGCGCTTACCC
This sequence comes from Macaca fascicularis, assembly GCF_037993035.2. Classification (NCBI taxonomy): domain Eukaryota; kingdom Metazoa; phylum Chordata; class Mammalia; order Primates; family Cercopithecidae; genus Macaca; species Macaca fascicularis. The sequence continues at coordinate 50,513,362 of NC_088394.1, forward strand.
CACCCTGGCTGGCTTCTTCTCCTGGGTGATTGCCACTTAGCCCAGCCTAAGCCCTACCACCCAGACAGGTCTCACACTGCCACCAAGAAAAAAAATATAATTGTATGATGCCTGTTAGGAAGGAAGGAACTGTGGGACTGAGCGGCTGCTTGGGCGATGAATAGGTTTTCTCGGCACACAGATAAACAATTTACAGTTCTGAAATCCTGTGTTTGATTTTCACACCTGCTCTCCCTCTGAAGATTGGCACTGAAGGCAGCCAACCTTGCCCTTGGAGCGGCAGTTGAAACTTGAAGTCAACCTTTCCTCGCCAACTCCTCCCCCTCCCCTTAGCTGTAGTTTTGTGTTGTTATTGGAAGTATAGATAGAAAAGTGTGTTATTAGTCATAGAGTAAATGTTGTTTGAAAAGGGAGACTTCCATTCCCTGACCCAACAAATCTCTATTGAGGACCTACTGTGCACCAAACAAATCATCGCTGGGTTCACAGGGTGACAGCACTTTGGGGTGGTGGAGTGTCTAGTTGGACATGTATGGCAACCTAGTATAATGGGTGACTGGGATAAGAGATCATCCTAGTTAAAAACAGCTCTCTTCCAGATAACAGGTTCCCAGATGACATTCATGCTGATGTTCACTTTTTTTTTAATTCATTACTTTCAAAGTAATATGAAAGAAAAAGTTTTCTGTTGACCAAGTCTAGGAGGTATAGTGGATGTCCATCAGGTTTTTAGTCTTAGAATTTGACCTTGAACAAGTGATTGTCCATCAGTTTTCCCCATCTGTATAATGGGAGAAGGAGTAGGTTAGTATTGTTGTTATTTTTGTCTTTAAAGGAGAACCTTCCCTCACTTCTGTTTTTGCAAATGAAATTGTAGCAGGAAATCCAATATCTAAGCAGACTGAAAAGAACAGCTTGGTGATGGGGGCTGGGATCCCAGCACTTGAGGTCTTGTTCATTTCTAAGAATCTTTGGGGAAGTTCAGAGCTTTGTGGAGCGTTGTGTGATGACCCCTGGAATAGATGATTTCTGAGTTTTCTTCCAGCTCTGATTTGAAGAGGTGAGAAGTAAAGGGGGAAATAAGCATTTGAGATCAAGATTTGTACTTGTGGAAAATGGCATGAAGTTTGCCTGTTGCCATTTCCTCTCCATTCAAAGGGATTCAGGTAAAAGGAGGGCTTTACTGGCTCCCAACATCCAAAGAAGTTGGTGAAGCCCAGCTTGATGGAACAATTAAACTGCAAGAGAAACAGAAATACACGTGGGCCCCCAAGACTTTCTCTTGCTATCCCTTGTCTTGGCTTCTGCTTGGTGGATCCATTTTCTTTCTCTTTGTGCCTCCTTCTACACTTGGTGGAAAAATGGCCACTGACAGGTCTGGGACTCTCATCCCATCACCAGAGACACTTAGCTTTCTTTTCATGCTTCCAATATGCATATCCCAAGCAATGTCTCTGATAGGTCTAGCTCGGATCAGGTGCCCACTTGTAGACCAAGCAACTATAACCAGTGGGACAAGGTCACATCAAAAAATGACTCCCTTGTGTGGTAAGGGAAGCATTTTCTAGAGGGATTAGAGGGATAATGAGGCATGCAAAAGAATTAGATGTTCAAGGGCCCTGTGGGTATCTTTGAAACACTAGCACACACAGGTTCTCAACCTTTGGTCTACACAAAAACACCTGGGAAGGGGTGGGGAGTAGGGTGGTTAATATCTGAACTCTTGGCCACAATCCCAGAGGGGTTGGCTTTGGTAGGTCCATTGAGGGCCCAGGAATCTTTCCTTTTAACATGCTCAGTGCATTCAAATGTCACTGATTCTCAGACTAAGACTTGAGAAAGACTGCAGTGGAAAAATCTGAGCTTTTCTTGTGCTGAAAAAAAGGTTCCTCAGTTCATCTTTATCCTCAGGAAACAGTCAGAAATGAGGACAAGCTAGAGCCAGTATCCAGAAAGCCACATCTGGACACCTGTAGCCCTTATATCACTACACATCCACCTCGAATCTCTGGAAGCTCCAGGACATGCTGATGAGGAGGTTGGTGACATTCAAGGAGGAGAGGGAGGGGAGTTTGATGGCAATGGAGTCCTCAGCCTCCATGTGTGCACTTAAAAAGGAACACCCTGAAATACAGCCCCATGAACCAATGGCACTGGCCCAGGTGTTTGTGACCAAAGAGTCAAGGGGTGGACTGTTTTTAGAGAATGAGGCCAGAGAGCCTATTGTGTGTCCAGTAGTCAGTGAGCAAAGATGGGTCTTCAGTGATGAATGTTGATGGGGTTAACAGGGAGCAGAGGAACTGGGTCTATAGAGCATGAGTTCATAGGAATGGCCTGTGATAGCTTCATGTAGTTTTTGCTCGTTTATAAGGAGACTGAGAGACTTTGTAGCTGGCTCTCTTACTGCTCAGCATGGAGCTGGTGAAGCCAGTCTACATTCACATCAGGGGCTAGTTAGGGAAACAGAACCCATATCAAGTCATTCAATTAAGGGAATTTAATATAGTGAACCACAAGTGTTGGAGCAAGGGTGACAATCTAGATATTAGCATGAGCAAGAAGTTGCTACTACTCTTGGAGTAGGAAGTGATGTTCAAGCCCAAGAGCTGGGGCCATGAAGCAGGAATTTGAGCCAGGTTGGAGGTGTAGCATCTGCCAGAGACACTGCCTGGAGCAGAGAAAGGAGAGAGATACTCTGGCTTCTTTCTTCCTCTTGCTGTCCAATTCCAGTGCCTTCCATTGGCCAGACATTACTGGAAATCACCTGACACAGACTGACACAGGTCAGCCTATGCCATAGAGCAGGGGAAGGATGGGTTGAATGAGGAATGAGGATGAGGGTGAACAGGCAGTTGACCTCACATTGGGTTCTCCCTAATGTTATGAAACTCATTAGTATGAGTATAGGATGCTGAGATTCTATTGGTTTTAAAACATATTTAGGCTGGTAGTGTTGGCTCACACCTGTAATCCCAGCACTTTGGGAGGATCACCTGAGGTCAGGAGTTTGAGACCAGCCTGATCAACATGGCAAAACTCCATCTATACTAAAAATACAAAATTTAGCTGGGTGTGGTGGCACATGCCTATAATTCCAGCTACTTGGGAGCCTGAAGCTGGAGAATTGCTTGAACCCAGGAGGCAGAGGTTGCAGTGAGCTGAGATGGTGCCAGTGCACTCCAGCCTGGGCAACAAGAGCAAAACTCCATCTCAACAAGCAAACAAACAAAATATTAAAAAATTAAAATATATATACAGGTTACTTGCGACTCTCCTTGCTCAACTGTTATCACAAATCCCTCTGCAATTTGTGATTCAATTTGCTTGACTCACTTGCTAAAGAAAGATTATTCCACAATCTTGGTTTACTTTGCAGCTGCTTCATCCCAAACACAAATTTGTATTGAAAAGACTTCCAGCTCTAAAGCAGAGGAGAGCTTGGCTCTCATGCATGGGCCATAGGCTGCCAAGACAAAAGAGCTTGTCTTTTGCTGCCTCTCTTTGAAGAAAAAAATAGAAAAAATATTTCAATTTCCCCTATTTTTTGCCCCCGACTCCCCTTTTAAGATTTCAGCTTCACAATACTCAGATACTTCCTGCCCCTCTGTTCTGCTCTATTACTTTTTCTTTAGGACTTGTATCTATTTTATTTACAAATATTTCACTTAGTTATTTTCTGTGTTTATTGTTTCTTATTTATTTTCTGTCTTCTCAACTAGAATATACTATATGAGTTTCTTAAGGGCACAAACTTTTGACTTTCTTTTTGCACTGCTGTCTCCCCAACACCTAGAAACGTGTTTGGTATGCTATGGTACATACCAGGCACTTAACAAATAATTGTCAAATCAGTAAATAAATGAATGGAGAGAACTCTGGGCCATTGAATCCTAGTTAGATTACTGTGTTAGTCAACAGTTTTCTATTAGTAAACACCAGGTTCTAGGCCAACATCTGTGCTCAAAGATGAAGCTGATTGGTTGTGAATGTGAGTGATGGCCTGACAAGGTGCTGAATCCTTTGCTTCTAAGTTCATTTTGCCTAATCCTCAGTTACTTGAGATGAGATGTGGACCTTTTTGGTGGTGCCATAATATTATTCTCCACAATTATCCTGCTCAGATTCACATAATGTCTGCCTCCTGAACATAAAATTCCTCAACGATGGGAGGCTCTACAGTGATACTCATTCTCTTCTGAAAGGTCATGCATCTTTATTCAGTAGATTAACTTTTTATCTCTTGATGATGTTAAGGAAAGGTCAAAGCATCTAACAGATGGGAGATGGAAAGCTTCTGGTGACGGAGATCAATGTTTCCAACATCAATCTAACTCCAGAAACTTCTTAATGATTATGGGTGGAGTTCACGGGACACTGCAACTAATATGATAGCTTATTATGATAGTAAAAATAAAACTTGTGCAAAGCACTGTGTTATATCTGTCTTGAAGAAGGCTCTTGGCCTTCCTTCTGAAATCTGTGACCTCTGTGGGCAGTCTATGCTTGTGGGATGATGTTTACAAGACCCGATGGCTCCTTCTAGGAAGAGAAGAGTTTCCATCCCTTGTTAGCAGGTGGTCAACTCTGTTGTGAAAACTCCGATGTGCATGAGGATTTTCTTTCCCCACCCTCAGGAACAGAGGCGTTCTGCTTACAAAAGGAGCTGAAGTGAGGCAGGGGGTTCCTGCTTGAGGTTTCTGCTACCCTCAGAGACAACCCACCCTCCCCAGGTAGGGGAAGGGAGGTACCAGGGAGCTTAGGTGCCCAGAGGGTGAGGGTGAGGACCTCAGGGCTTCCATTTATTTATCTGATTATTTTCTTAATGTCTTTCTCACTCATTGGACTATATAGTCCATGAGAACAGGGATTATGTCTGATTCAGGGTCAGATAGGTGGAAGGAGCTTAGTAAATTGTTCTTAAATGAATAAATGGACAAATAAATGAATAAAGATTCCCATGCCGGAACTGTATTTCTCCAGCACCCATTCAGCCTTTGTCTAAGGTTAAGCCTTTAATTACACTGATGAGCTTTGTGCATGATCAGAGAGGCCTTCCAACCCTGATATCCTCGCATTCCATCAGTGTCCTGTGTTTTCATATTTATGTGTCTTCCAGACAACTGGCCTTTAGTTCCTTGTGCTTCCTCTTTTCTTTTTTACTTTTAGGAGACAAAATCTTGCTCTGTCACCCAGGCCTCAGTGCAGTGGCACAATCATAGCTCACTGCAGCCTCAAACTCCTGGGCTCAAGCTATCTTCCCGCCTCAGCATCCCAAAGTGATGGGATTATAGGCACGAGCCACCACACCTGGCATCCTTGTGGTTCTTCTAACACCTCTATAAGAAATTGGCATGACACTGTCACCAAGAGGAAGTATTCGTTGAGAGAGTCTAGGACCAGTGGAAATGTGATCTCCCACCCCCATTACCTGGGTCCCCAGCCCAGAGCTGTCTATTCTCTGGTGAAATGACCTCTTTGCCTGGAATAAGGACCAGTTCCTGGGTCCTAAAATGGACAGGAGGAAAATTCAAGTTAGAGGCTTGGGATCTGCTTTAGGCATAAAAATGAGGCTTTATGTGGATCACTTCAGAAATGGGAGGCTCAGAAAATGACCGAAGATGGATATTAGAGATGAAACAGATGGGTGCACAATGTCTCCATCAGTGGAAAATGTAGGGCAGCTGCCAGATGTGCACTCCACAACTGACTGGCTTTTCAGAGAGAGCTGGGCCTCAGCCAGCCCAGTCACTCCTCAGAACAGCAGGGGCTGTGGAGGGATGCAAGACCCCCAAGACCACAGACTCCCCTCTCCCAATTACACTGTGAGTGCTTCTAAGACTGAGGCTCTGAGACAGTAGATTCTATGTAAATGTTAAATGGATGAATGAATGAGTCTTATAGGCCGTTTTCACCCTGCCAAACCCCAGACAAGGATCCAAGGCAGAATAGGATAGATCCAATATTAGCACCTACCTACTAACGTTGGCTTTCTGGCTTCTAAGGGGTTAACATTGTTCATTGGAGGTACCTGGTCAACATACCACTCTCCTGTCCATCCCTTCACTATGCAGGTGGGGAAGGGGTCTGTGAGCTGTCTGCTTCCAGTAAGCTGAAGCCCTCAGCCTGATTCCACGCTTCCTTACTGTGTGATGTTGGTCAAGTGATTTAACCACTCAGAGTCTCAGTTTTCTCATCTGTAAAATGGGAGAATAATAATACTCAACTTGTGAGATTGTTGCAAGGATTAAGCGAACCATTTTAGCTAAAGCATCATCACCATCATCATCATCTGAAGTTATAGAAACGAAGGCAGGCAGGCAGCTGGAATTGGCAGGATTTCAGCCGAGAGAAGGATGAAGGTGAAGATAGGACAAGATAGGGGGTTGAGGGCTTGGATTTTGCATCCGGGACACAGAGAAACTAATAAGATCCAGCCTCTGCACCCTGTGGAAACAGAGATGGCACAGTCCTTCCTGAGAGGTGCTTCTTGGGCTCCTGGGAAGTCAATGGTGACAAAGCAAAGTTGGAGCAGGAGTGCAGTTCCCAAGAAACCACCCCTGCTGCCAGCAGTCTTTCCTGGGAGAGGAAGGTATTGCCCTGGCTGCAGTTTTGATCCTTGGAAAACCCACAGTGAGACTTAGTAGTTTTTCTTTTTTTCTTCTTTTTTGAGACGGAGTCTCGCTCTGTCGCCCAGGCTGGAGTGCAGTGGTGCGATCTAGGCTCACTGCAAGCTCCGCCTCCCGGGTTCACGCCATTCTCCTGCCTCAGCCTCCTGAGTAACTAGGACTACAGGCGCCCGCCACCACGCCTGGCTAATTTTTTTTGTATTTTTGTAGAGACGAGGTTTCACTGTATTAGCCAGGATGGTCTCGATCTCCTGACCTCGTGATCCTCCCGCCTCGGACTCCCAAAGTGCTGGGATTACAGGCGTGAGCCACCGTGCCCTGCCTAGACTTAGTAGTTTTTCACGTCTCCTACTAGCGTATCTACAGTCTGGCCTATCATCACAGAAAGCAGCTGCTTCTGGAACAATCACTTAGAGTTACTGGTTTTCTGTCCTTACCTGAGCTTAGAGCATTTTCTCAAGTCTTTTGTTACTTAGCTCTTAATAAAGGAATGTCCTCTTCCAGCTGAGAGAACATTTGCTTTGTAGACATCCAGCTCAGGTTGGCTGTTCTGCTGTGGTTTCTCAAAAACATTATCAGTCCTTCACCTGGAAGAAGCGAATTGTTTATAGGTACTTTCACTTTTAATCACGGAAATCCAAGATGTGGCTGTGGGTGCTTCAGAAATGACTTCCAGAGAATATCCTTTGCATGATGTCTTGGAAATAACATTCCAGAAAATAGTGACAACTTTCTGGGAGAGGGCATAGATAGAAAACCTTGGCCTCTGGGACATAACCTTTCTCTCCGAAGGCTATAATCTCAGGGATTCTTGGTTTGTGGATGTTTCAGATTCTTCTGATCTGATTTTTTCTACCCTGCAGGGGACAGCATTGGGCAAAGAACTGTGGAATTCATATGATAAAAGAAAAAACATTTGCTTCCAATTATCCAAATTATTGTTTGCTAATTGAAGTACAAAAGGGGTATTTTTTTCTCCTCTGGTTGGTATAAGCAGCCCTTCCCTTAAATCTCTTTGATTGAACAAAAATGCTTTTAGAGTGTTTACTTTAATTCCATACATCATTTTCCTGATTAGTAGTTGTTCAGTAATGCCCTGTGCATGGAGGCGAGCTTCATCCAGAGAGCAGTTTGTCATCAAAGCTACAGAAACTGATATATGCACCATTGTGTGTCTGTCACCCTGCCTGAATTTTTTTTTTTTTTTGGCATGGATATCAGTTTTGGGGACAAAAATTTATCTGCCACTACCCTATTACCATATATGCCTTCTCATATAGGTGAACATTGCCTTAGGTCGAGTTTTCTGGAAAGAGACTCTTAGATGGAGATTTCCATGCACAGCGTGCTCTCAGAAACAACACCTGTTGGGGGTTGTGGAATGCACGGGGGAGCTGGGTAATATCCCAGTACCTATGTCCCCCAGAGCATCAAATGTTGCAGCTGCAACAGAGGCCACATTTAATGCGATGGGTGGCATAGGTACCGGGATAATCTTTCAGAGTTGTCTCAAACTGAGACCACGAGGCTGAGCTTTTGTGCCCCAATCCTGACCAGTCTTTGGAAATGAGCTACCAGAAAAGAAATGGAACCTTGGGTGTGGTAGCTCCTTCATACCTAGGGAGGGAAGCAGCTGTGAACTTTTAGCAGCCATCACTTCAGAGAAAGATGGGGAGTGGGAGTTGGGGAGAGGGGAAGGAGTATCCCAGTCCTAAGGGGAGTTTCAGACAGTCTACCACAACACCTACCATGCCCACATCTATGCAAGTGTGCTTTACATGGAAAATATGGATTGACATATGTTATTTTTGAAGATGCACATGAAAAGCCACCGGAAACCTGTCTCAGCTCCAGCTGTTCAGATATTGTGGTCCTCAAACTCTTTTTCAAGTAGAGCTTTGCAAAGTCGATGGCATTTGCTTATTCTGGGCAGATGCAACGAAGTTATCTCTGAACTCCTGCCAGCGATCAAAGGAACCGATGATGTAGAACAGTTCCACGGGCCATCTCCTTCCTGCCCATCGTCTATCATCCCAACCCTCAACCTTTTTTCTGAGTGATGATTGCACCCTAAACACATAAAATTAATCACCACTCCAGGCCAGCCAGGTGTCTTGCCTCCAGAAATTATCTTACTGCAGCAAATAGGTGTATTAAAGCTCGGATCTGATAATGTCTCATAATTTCATTTAAAGAGCACCGTGGAGTCATTTGAGAGCCACTGACAGGTTTGCAAAGTTCTGAGAAGCAAAGAGCTAGCGCTCGCTTCGTGCAAAGATCAGGTGGCAATTGTTTCAGGTAAAGCCTTGTTTCAGGTTTTTAAAAAAGGCTCACCTTGACTTAAACAGTACTAATTAAATCACCAGCTTCCAACAAAAGAGAATCCTTGTAGGGCAGAATCAGGTGCTCGCCGAGAAGAATAGCTCTGTTTTTTTCTGGAAACTTTTACTACGATGGTTTTGGAGAACTCAGGCACAGGCTGGGGAGAAGCCCTTAAACTCCACACTTAGCAG